>NC_070584.1:1734764-1862474 GCF_027409825.1 Scomber japonicus | reverse complement strand
ACAGATGGTTTGTTCTTCTTAGAATGATTGATGAGTGCGTATGGTGATAAATGTAGCTCAGGCCAAAGTGATGCATGTTCTTGTATGCTCTGCAAATTCTGTCATTTTTAAAAGTTTTGTCTAACTTTAGTTTCATGTGTTTGACCAGTATCAGGGTTTCTTTGTTGCCAAGAATCAATAGAGTTTATGGATCTCTCTCTCTCTCTCTCTCTCTCTCTCTGTCTCTCTCTCTGTCTCTCTCTCTCTCTCGCTCTCTCTCTCTCTCTCTCTCTCTCTCTCTCTCTCTCTCTCTCTCTCTCTCTCTCTCTCTCTCTCTCTCTCTCTCTCTCATGTCATAAACAACACTGTAGCTGTTCATTTTTCTGTATGCATGTGTTCAATTTGAATGTGACAAATGTATGCCAAAGACTTCAACCTGACACCAAAGCTCATCTTCTAAAGCAATGATCTGTTAAACACACTACTGTAAATAACCAAAAGGCTTACAGAGACTGTGATGACCACTCACACTGACTGTCCAGTCATCTGGGGAGTTGTGTTGCTATAGCTACTGACAAGATTCTTCCACTAGTGCTTCTTCCACATTTTTTGACAAACTGATACATATGAAAATCTCAACTGTTTGTTGTCTTACTAAAAAACTCAGTTTGGTGACAGAGCAACATCAAACGTGCTGGGGATGCATGCTTGAATAAACTGGCTCCAAAAGCATCTTAACCCTCACATACTGTTCATCATATTCACGCGTATTTTTTGGAACCTCAAATCATTCATGGATACCTCATTAATAAATCGGTGATTTCTGTGATTTAATTATTATTAATTGGAGAGAGAGTGTATCCTTTATTCTTTATTTTACACTTTTTGTTGATACAGAAAAAATCATATGATATACATTATACTGGAGGACAATAAGAATAACTCAATGAATGATGTTAAATGTGAATAATTGTGTGGAGTTTTTTTTAATATATAAATATATATATATAAATATAAACACTTAAATTAGACCGTGACCAGTGTGGAAGGGTTCAAATTGATTGAGTAAGACCTCATGTCATACCTCGCCCCTCCACTAGTTGCCCTCAGTGTCTCATCTGCACATCCATTTTCAACTAGTCATTATCCCTCAGTATATGTATAAAACTGTCCTGTTTAGTTGCCAGATATTTTTGGTTCCAGCATCTGGCCTCCCCTGCTTGTTAACTGTTGAACCCTTTGTATGACCTGCTGCCTCCCTGTTACTTCCTGCTCTGCTGCCTCAGGCATTTCAATTTTGGTTGCTTGTTAACTCCACCTGCTCTGTGTGTCTAAGTCTTGCTTTTGCGTCCACACCTTGCTTACCAGAACTGTGACATCATGGAAGTGTTTGGTCCAAAATATAAAAGCAGACAGCTGCCAGCAGTATCACAGAGTAACACATTTATAACCCAATGTGTTTCTAATACTAGCTTTAACTCTTTTATTAACATTATTATGGCATGCTCAGTGCTCCTCATGCAACATGAAGTATTGGAGTCAAACGTTCATTTTGTGAGTGAGCCAGACAAAACATGAGCATCCCTGCAGAACAGCCTGCTGCTGCCACATGTTTCATCATGAAAGCTCAGGGTAGGAATGAAACTGCTCACATTTCTGACTCATTCTTTGAAATGACTGCAATCATCAGAAATAATTGTAATAATTATATGGCTATAAGGAAATAATTTGCCTCTGGTTTAACAATGGTGACCAAGACTGCATTATATTTTAAACTCACTCTATAATTTTATTTAGCAGACAGATACAGGGCAAAGTTTTTCATGTTAACATTTAAGGTAACGGGAAAACTTTCCATGTTGCTGTGTCTCAGCAGGTACAGCGGTTGTCCACCAATCGGACGATCACCAGTTCGATTCCTGTCTCCTCCAGTTCACATGTAGATGTGTCCTTGGGCAAGATACTAAACCTCAAATTGCTCCTGAATGTGTGTGAATGGTTAGTTTCCTCCTGATGAACAGGTTGGTACTCTGTGTGGTAGCTCCTGTCATCAGTGTATGAATGTGTGTGAATGGGTGAATGAGACATATTGTGTAAAAGAGCTTTGAGTGGACAGAAAGACTAGAACAGCACTCTGTAAGTACAGTCTATTTACTATTTGATTGATGAGGTTAATCAGCCTTCCTTCTAGCTGACTATATCATTGCCCTCAATCAATTTGTTGTTTATGAAAGTTGTGAAACAAGCTCAGTAACACAGCTAAAAGATTTGCACTGATTCATTTCTGTGTGCATGTTTAATCTCTATGACATTTTCTTGCAGACAGACAATCAATAAGTACCTCACACTCTACTCAAAAGGCAATAAGAGCATTAGCAGTAGAAAATGCTGGAACACTACTATATTGTCACAGCTTTTGCTGTTTATTGACAGAAGTGCCAGTGAATGTGGGGAGTGATGTCAGCTGGAGAAAAAAAAAACTTTTCCTTGCACTAAATGAAAAATTGAATGTGAGACATTCCTGCTGGTTAATGGAAATCTCTATTTTAATGAATGAGTGATATTTGGACATGATTAATAGGATACAGAGAGGTATGAAATTGGAATTTGAAAATGAAAAGTGAGACTGAGAAAGCTGAAACTGAAAATGGGAAAAAGGTTCAATGCAGTGAAAATGTCAACAGAAAGTGTAAAATGACCATAATGGACAAAATGGTCATTAAAGCTTACATTGAAAAGCACAGATAGAAAAATGTCATGGAGAAAAAAAGTATTTTAAATATAGTTTTATAGTTATTATATATTATAGATTTATAGTTTTCTTCTTTGCATGGCCTAAGGAGTAGTAGTGGGAGTGAGACAAACCCTGCTGTAATGACTGACTTGGTGTTAAAGTTACAGACTCTGCAAATGCATCACTTCATTAGAAATAGATCCAGTCAAGAAGAATTATTTTAACCATTTTAGATCACACCATGGCCATATTGTGCACCTATTTAGAAATATATGAGAAAAAGTACAATATTTCTTTTAAATTTCCTTCATATCAAAATCTGATCCTGTTTATTTTCTAGGAAACTAAATACAACATGCTTACATACTGTAGGCTTGAAGCAACCAATTTCAATCGTAACTCCATTTTTAGAGGCACAGAGCTCATATTCATTATGACAACATTTAACTCATATTCCTTCCAACCAGGGTTGTGTGATATGGGCTCAATCAAATATCACAATATCTTTGACCAAATACCTCGATATCCATATTTTGACAATATTGTGGATGATTGTTGGTGCTTTCACAAAATATGTATGCAATGAGATTTTTGATAAATAATGAAAGGATATAATGACTAAGATAGAACAGTCTGTTAAGCTTAGAAAATGACATTTTCACTGTCATGCTGCCTTTAAAAGCAGGAAAAGACACTTATTATTAATAATATCAATTTATTACCAGCGTTACGTCCCACCTATCTGTTCTCTTTCTAAGATTAGATACTCTCAAAATGCTGTTTCATCTGGACTTTAAACATTTCCACATAAGCCTTTTCCATTTTGATCATTTTTATTTCAGCTCATTTCAATCACACTGCACATTATCACTGTGCTACTCACTGATAATAATTCAAATCAAATTCTCTTTTCTTTTTTTTCCTGTAATGGAGTAGAACACTCCTCTCCATAAAGTGACAATGACACAGATTTTTCACCAATTTCAGCATTCAGTGTGTGACAAGCTTCCCTGTACCACACTGGGACAGCCTCTCATAAAGAGCTTAGGATGAGTTGTGAGGAGGGGAGGAACCATCCTGTGGTGACAGATAAAAAATGAAACACCGGGGAACAAAGGAGAGGTGACAGCCAGGCTGGCTGGAAGCCTGTGGAAAAAAACTCTCCATACATGAGCTCTCACACTGAAAAAACTGCCTCTTCACTCCACATAGTGAGCTGATGAGACCAGTCATTTCTCATGGCAGTGGCTGCAAAGGGGCACAATAATCCAGAAGGGGTATGTGCACTTATAATTGGAGTAGCTGAGTTGACCAAATTGGCACTTTGTCCACTTGGATCACTCATTAAGGTTTCAGTTAGCTTCACTGTATGCATTTGATCCTTTTTCTCTCTATAATTCTATTTGGCAGCCATTGTATTCATCCACATTGTGATGTGATGACACATGTGTTAACTAATCACACATCTGTTAACTCTTAAAGGTATATGAACTTGTATTTGTTTCCAACATGGATGCAGAACATTAGAAACAATGTTTTGTTGATATGACTGATGTGCCAGGTCTTAATCACAGTCAAACTCACAGGTTTGTAATTCAACAAGTATTCAGCAATAACCCAGATCCAAAATCAGTCAAAAATTAGCTGTTGGCCAGAGAGCACCAAACTCACTGAGGCTGAACAGTCCTAGAAACAGTCCAACTACTAATCTTTTTTTCTTCTTCTTCTTCTTTCTTATATAAGATTTAAAAGTCAGTGAGTTTTTTAGAAATGTATCTTTCACATTGAGATATTTAATCAGAGAACAGCTTGCCCACTTTACTTTAGAGGACTCAGTAGGGAACAGTGAACATCCATGAGGATCTTACACCCAACAACTGTCACACACACACACACACACACACACACACAACATGACAGTTCACAATGTTTTAACTACTTAACACTTTACATACTGTTTGGGTCAAATTGACAGCTGTTAAAACATCCAAAATATTGTTCTTTTACTACGAAATCGGATGACCTTTTCTGAAGTGGCCCAAAATGCACAATGTCCATTGAAGCTGTTCTGGGTGGCTTGACCCTGTATGTATTTCCATGTGTTTTAGTGAAATGAATAGTTAATAGTTTTAATAATATTTCTTTTTATGATGTAGCAGTGAAGACTGATGGCTCTAATGGTTATACAATAAACCCCACACTTCCAGAAAGTTATAAAATACATTTCCATCATTATTGCTATGTTATATTTTCATGTCTTAGGTCAAATAGGACATGATATTGTGTGATAGTAGCTGTTCTAAAAAATACACTCTCTCTGCTCTCTGAAACATCAATCAAGGTTTTAAAGAAAGCACGGTCAATCTTGTCCAGCTCTGATCATCCACTTTTGGAGGAATTCATTCCTCTTCCGTCTGGACGGAGATTTAGGTTGCCTCCAGCACCAACAAATAGGTACACATTTTCCTTTGTCCCACGTACAATCAATGCAGTTAACTTGTACAAACCCTAAAAAACAACATTTCTACTTTTATTCAGATTGTGATTGTTCTTCTCAAGTTTGGTTGTGTTGTATGCTGAGATGATGTTTGTTATGTCACTGTTTATTTATTTATTTGTTGTGTTAGTTGTTTTTTGTTACTGTCACTGCAAACCTAATTTCCCCTCGAGGGACAATAAAGCTCTGAACTGAACTGAACTGAACTGAACTGAACTCACACATTTATTGATCAGTCAGATTGACTATTGATGCTTTCTAAACACATCTGTGGTTCAATATTTGGTATAGACTCTTTTTATGAGGAGATTCTTAGACCGGGTCAAGACTGACCCGAAACATACTGTGAGGATGTAGAATATAAACAGTTTGTAAGGGTGAACTATGATCACAGCACCCTAACACCCTAAAATCTGTGTTTCTCTCTACTCTGACTTCTATGATGATTGTCAGTCCCGCAACACTTCAACCTAGCCTAATTAGTACAGGTGTCTTACATTTTTTTAGAATACTGTAGAGTTCATCTGTAGGAGTAACCCATCGCACATTCAGCAGCTTAAGGTAAAATCAAAGAAATACTTCAGCCAAAAGTATTACATTTATCACTAGAGATGCATGATGTATGTCAGGCATATCACTGTACTATCAAGTCATCTGCTAAACTCTAGTGCACTATTGATATTGTACAAACAATTCATTAGTAATTAAGTTTGATTCATTTTTGATGCTAAAGCTCCTTTTAGAAAATGCAGCGATCAGAGATTAATGAGGTATTAAACCATTACAATTGCATTATATTACAAATACAATTAAAGCAATGAAAAGACAGATACAGAACATAAATAATGGCATCTGCTTTACTGTAAATTAGCGACATGTTTGTTTGGTTTTTGGAAATTTGGAGTTTTTGCTTAGACATTGAAATGTGTGTTTAGATTTCTAATGAAAGACAGCTGATCAGGTACTGTAGGCTGACTGATCAGCTCCAAAAGTAAGTCACAGTTTTCCCAGGGAGCTTCCTCCAGCCTGGGAATCACAGGTCACCTGACTGAGACAACTGAAAGCAACATCTTTCAGTCATCCTGTAACTCTAGAACCTCTGTCTTGTCTCGGATAACGTTCTCCCAACTAACAACTACAGAGAACTGAATCTTCAACATGCTCCATAACAATAGAGCAGAGCTGGTTACGCATGTAGGACTTTAGGACCCCTCCCTGGATACCTGATATTCATGCATGAACTGTGCCAGCGTAGTAAATGAAAGGCCTTCACACTGAGTGTTCCACACTTCAGAGAGAGGGAGGAATTACCATGCTTTTTAAAAAGGACACACCACAGCCTAATCCAGGGTGACTCAAGGAGAGAAAAATATGAAATTGGTCATTAAAATTTGTCCGACAAGTGATGCTGATACACGAGGCGAGCTGCCATATGAGTGTTTACATGCTGAACAAGTGTGTACGAATATGTTCAACCTTGTCAATCAAACCCTTCTCTTTCCTCCACACACACACACACACACACACACACACACACACACACACACACACACACACACACACACACACACACACACACACACACACACACACACACACACACACACACACACACAATATTATACCAGTGTTTGTGGTTAGGTTAGGTAAGTTTTATTTTTCCGATCATTTACAAAAAAAAAAAAAATTCACAATAATTTCCATGAATAATTTCTTGAACAGATGTTCATGCAAACAAAGTGATAAGATATATGAATAATACAATTAATATATCACCATTCTTTCCTCATCCCTATCTGTTTCTCTTACAAATGATTCTCTCTCTCTCTCTCTCTTTTATTCTCTTTAGTTTTCTTTGACCGAAAAAAAGGTGCAGACTGAAGTCTGAGATTATTTTGTCTACCCTTTTATAAACCATGAATTCAGTTTCTTCAAAAAAAAAGTAGCAGTGACTTAAACATGACAAGGTAAAGTACATCAACAATTTAAGTTCTCATAACAAACTAAAAACATAAATATCCAGATACCTGGTTTCAAAAATTCACAAATCCCCATATTCACTTCTTAGATAACAAAATATTATCATACAATCTTATAATGCTAAACTACCTGCCTGATACTAAAAATCAATGCTGGTTTGGAACTCTAAACTCTCAAACCATGCTAAATTTAATCTTTTCGTTTTTTTTAATATGACAGTCCATCACTTGGCTTTAAGCTTAACAGCTTCACAAACACCACCTCAAACAACCTCTAATATTCAGCTCAAGCTCTTAGTGGAGCGCTTGAGTAATTCACTTTCACTTCATTTAGCTGAGGAAGTGGATTTTAGAAAAGGAAGCACTCTGCCCTAAAAAAAGGCGTCTTCTATCAAATCCGTGGAGTGTTTATTGAGAAGGTAGACTGCTACATTATTAGGTGAACTGCATTTTCAATTTGCGCTTTGAATTGAGTCAACTGTAAAGTGAATGGGCCCAGAGGTGAGTCCCTGAGCTGGGTCCCTGCTGTGGCTGCTAAGACTGTGCTGACAGCTCAGGCAAGAATGGCTTCTGTGTTTGCACTGCACTGAGCCCTGCTACTGGAAATGTAAGAATTAATACTGTATCTTTAACCAGAGAGAGAGAGAGAGAGAGAGAGTGCTACATGAAACTCAAACAACCAGAGCAAATAAACAGTCCTTCTTGCTGGTGGTCTCTTAAGGCCGTGTGTGAATTCAGACATTTTCTTCTAAATACATTAAATAGGTCATAAATGTATTTCTAAAAAAGGTGTAAAAACATTTCAACCATTTAGATTTGAATTGTGGAGCTAGGCTTCACAAACTGTGTTTCAAGATTTCTGTGTTCAGGATTTAGTGGGCGTTACGTAACGCGGAGGTGATTAGCATAAACCTGCCCCTGCTGCTGTAGAGGTATAAATACATTCAGCACACACTACGGGGTTTCAGTGAACTCGGCGGGCACTCCCACAGCATTTGGGAGCAGAGAAAGAGGCTGATTTTTATGCAACTTTGAAGCCTAATTTCATATATTTGGCGATTTTTTTTAATCATTCAAATTTGGCAGGGTGGTTAACAACACACTTTTCTGTGGTATGTCAAACTCAGAACACATATTTATTCTTACTTTACACAGACTTTAATATTGGAACTAATTTCTGTTAATTGCTTCTACATTTTTTAATTCAATTCAGTCAATTTTTTTTCCTGGTTCAGACACTGTGTTTCAAAACAGTTAGGCAGTGTTTGGAAAAAGGTCCATATGTGGAATATAGACAAGGAGGAATGCTCCCAACAGCTGGCATGGAAGAGAGATGATCTAGTCTGTATCTGTCTTTGAGTCAAACACAATATAGACGTTTAAAAAAGGGTATTCTGGGAGTTTAAAATGACCCCTCTGATCTTGTAGATACTACATTTGCAATTAACTAGCGACTCTTCCACTACACCACTATCTCCACCTTTTTAAAACATATGAATATAAAATTGGTCTGTGAATCTGGGTGTGTTTTAAACTTGGGAAAAGAGAAAGAGAGAAAGAGATGATCCTCTTGACATGAATATACTCAAGAATCACTTCATTAAGACAAATTGAGGGAAACCAGATGAATTATGCAACCCTTTTTTTTTTTTTTAAACATGTGCTTTTAATTCAGCAATGCTCTTATGCTATGAGATGATCATTGTGTGGATCAACATGTGGTTTGTTCATCAGTCATGGAATGCATGGTGAACACACTTAATTCTCCACAACTACAAACAAACATTTGAGTTTGCACAGACACATAATGTGCATATTTGTGATGCTGTGTGTTTACACTTTCCAATTGTGCACCAAGTGGTTTGCTTAGTAAGTAATGTAACTGGGGGAATTAGATCAATATGAATCAACCATGTGAGAAAAAAGGCTCTATATTCTAACATTTTGGTCGCCAACATTCTTAGAGTATAATTGAGGTTATATACAGGGCTTAAAACTGATCAATGAAGCATTCATAAATGATGTATTAACCCTTTTAAATCTATTAGTCAAGCCATTACATATAAACCCTCCATCTGTAACCCTTTAAGAGAATCTAATACTCAAACTGTAACAAGTTATAGATCCATCCTTTTCTACACAAGTGTCTGGCAAAGGTCTCCATCCCATCTCCTCTCTCCTATTGAGCTACAGTAAACTGTAATTGACCAAAACATGGTCACAGTTTCCCAGCAGGGAGGGGTATAAGCTGCTGCTTGGGACTGTCTTGATAACTGCAGCAGGTGTCGAGGCAGTTTTTGTTCCACGACCGAGGCTAGAAAGTGATTTTTCAGCAGACAGCCAAGTAATCACTGAGCCGCTGCTATCGATCAACAACCCAATCAACCCTTCACAGGTGGATTATGGTCATTCTGTGCTATGAGAGTGTAAAGACCTCACTTAAACCCTCTTTAAGTTGAGTTAAAGTTTAGTACACTGTTATGATAAAAAAAAAAACTGCAGCCCTGGTTGCAACCCCTGCTTGGTGAAATGGTGTCAAGCAGGCTGGGTGATGAGAGCCAATAGACGTCTGCACACTGAGCTCATTGTTCTGCTGTTACAGGGTGTTTTGGCTCCAGCAGGGCCACACATTCCTGCTGTAATGCAGCAGCAACAGCTCTGTGAGAGCAGAGGGGAAATCTGATCAGGGCTGGTGATGAAAGGAGATGGTACGGGGGGGGGGGGGGTCTGAGGTATATACAACAGGTAGCCTGGATTCACGGGCCTGGGGCTACATCCCACAAGTACATTTGATTTTTTTTTAAAGCTGTGCATCAGTCACTTTGTCTTCTTTTATCCACCACTGTCATTCCTGAAGGAGCTGGTGGAGACCAAACCAGAGCTAAAAGGAAAAAGTGGATATTGAGCCTCATCCAGTGTACAAAACAGACTCCAAAGCATTTCTTATGTCTGCTGGATGTCTAAACAGACCACATCAACTTTACCAGCTCACAATATATCTATGTGTATTGGTGTGCCTACACCATGTAAAACATTGACCCCTAGTGGATAAAAAAGTAGATCAAAGTAAGTCAAACCTCAACCAATGTATCTTATTTTTTCAAGAAAACTCTCATTTCTGTACTTCACTGTCACAGTATTTAATAAAGAATATGGAATATATTACATTTTGTGAACTTGTCCCCACAGCAGTTTATAAGAGCCTTGAAATCCCTCCTTTAAACTAACCGAGACTGTCCTTTTGGACTGCCTACTTAATCTGAGTCCAATAAATGTGTTTTTATGTTTATATAATAGATAAATAGCTTTCTTTTATTAAACAATATTCTCACTCTGGCAGTGATGATGTAATGTATACGTACATTCATTCTTTAAAAGATGTAACTATGTATTTGTAATTTTGCCACTCTGCTAGTCCCTGGAGGGTTTTTCAGCAATTCTCCCTCATATTCCTCTCTACTTATTATTACTGTGTATTTTTAATTTTTCTATACGAGGAAATAAAGAAACTATGAAGATTGTCTTTGTGTTGATGTAAATACTCTCTATTCTCATACTGAAGCAACTTGTGCTGTAGCTTTGAGCACATTCTTTTTTTCAGATGGTTGAACTTTCAGCATTTAATGGTATTCAGCTGTTCTTTCCATCAAGTTTAAATTCATTAATTGTATGTTGCTTTGGAGAAACGCACCTGTCAAATGAAATGTTTCAGATCTCAAAACTGGATTTTCCCTCTTCTTCATGCTGTTTTTTGCCTTATAATCCATCACTTACAGGCAGACAACAAAGTTGAGCATCTATAAAGCTTGGGGCATTCAGATGCATTGGTAATGAACTCTCATCCTTTTGGGAAAATGGGGTTCTCTTTGAAAAAGTTCAAGAAAAGGTTGCTGTGGTACACCAGGAACTGCCATCAACGGCTACATGTTACCATCATTTAGCAACTGTTCCCACACTGATGTTACTGTGGTGGGACTGTTGAAGGTTTGCAGGCTGTGTGAGTCCAGCAGCAGACAGACAGGCCTCTCTGCAGACTGACATGGCAGATGAGGATCACTTACACTCAGGACTTTCCCAGACTGACTGTGGCTGCGAGGGAATACTTTGGACATGAAACAATGGTGCTCAGGATGGGAAGGTTTGTAGCAAAAGAGATATAAGGTTTCACACTGACTCTACATACCAACAGTGTATTCCATGTAATACACTAATAGTCAATGAAAAGCCATAAGTGAAGATGACAGGATGCACACTGCTGCCAGTACTGTGTCATCTCTTTCTATACATTTTCTATTAATGATGGTATGAAAATGAAAACTGGGGATTCTCACCATGAATGAAATGTGATCTTTAACACTGAGCTAACATCTAAACCATGTTATAATGACCTGTCATTATAACATGGTTTAGATGTTATTCTTTCACGTCTTAGATTACATGGTAACACTTAAGTATCGCAACCTTCAAAAACATCCAATCCTCTGGTAGCAATGCACTTCATTTTTTCATAGCTTCCATCAAAAACACATATTCATGTAAGTTATAAACATGCACCAACACAAATATGTTCAAATACATTGACTTACAAAATCCCTTACAGCTGCACTGAGCTCATCCTGGCTAATTAGGTAAAAAAAAATGATGTGTCAGTTCTTCATCTCGCCAGAAAATCTGATCAATTGTCTATCCAACCAGGAGAAGCAGCTTTACAAAGAACACAACGTCAGATCTGAATAAATCACAGATGTGAGCTGAGATTCAGAGCAATTGACTGAAAAGTCTGGTGGAGCGCACATATGTATTCATTTTCAAACAGTTAATGGTGAGTCTACATCCAGGCCTGTAGACATGCACAGAATTCACAATAAGTCAGATTTATAAAACAGAGTGAGAGTGCACATGGATATTTCTAAATCTGAGCCAGAAATCTAAACACATTATGCATGTTGACCCCAGTGTTTTACTATCACTATATAGTCTGCACATCTAATTTGAATCTTTAGGTTATCCTTCTTAATGTTATGGTTTTATGTAATCATTTCAGTGTCAGGGTGTAAGATGTAGCTGGTAAAAGTGTCTTTAAACATCTTATTTAAGCCAGTGCCAGTGTCCTCCAATGGTGACAAGAATGGTGTATAAAATGATAAAACATCTCAAACTACTCCTGCAAATAGAGTTTAAATAGGGTACCACCTTTAAAATGTATTAAAGTTTTCAAGTAATGATGAAATTACTTTCTATTAAAGACCATGTAAAGTGAATTCAGACATTTTTTTCTAAACACATTAAATAGGTCACAAATGTATTTCTAGAAAAGGTGTAAAAAGCATTTCAACCAGTTAGATTTGAATTGTGGAGCTAGGCTTCACAAACTGTGTTTCAAGATTTCTGTGTTCAGGATTTAGTGGGCGGGTCTGAAAAGCACCGCCACATGATTAGCATAAACCCGCCCCTGCTGCTGTAGAGGTATAAATACATTCAGCACACACTACTACTACAGCCTACAGTTAGCCAGTTGGCTGAGTTAGCCGCCGAGCTAGCAGCCGAGCTAACAGCCGAGTTAGCCGTCGAGCTAGCAGCCGAGTTAGTAGCAGAATGCTCTCACACATACATCGTCCATGTTTTTGGTAGAGGTGGTGACTTTGATTGACAGGTGACACTTGGTAGGGGGCGGGGTTTCTGTGAACTTGGCGGGCACTCCCACAGCGTTTGGCAGCAGAGAAAGAGGCTGATTTACACACAACTTTGAAGTCTAATTTCATATATTTGGCAATTCTTTTAATCATTCAAATTTGGCAGGGTGGTTAACAACACGCTTTTCTGAGGTATGTCAAACTCACTTTCTGAACTACTGCTGTGTTTCCTGTGTGTGGATGAGAGCATACATCTCAGCGGTCAAAGTTCTCCTCTTGATGATTAACACCACCAGCTCTGCTTTCTCCACTCCAAAGCAGCATGAAAACAATGATCAGCTTTGGAAACATTAACCAAAGTCAGCCTTGACAGCTATTAGAGTCCAACCAACCACTGAGGAAGGCTTTTGGCATATAAGCTTTGCCAGAACATTAGCCTCAGGCCAATGGCACTTTCATTGATGCCAACATTTCCACCAGGCAGACAGAGGGTGACCGGAAAGGCTTGGAACAAATGACAAGATGCTACCCAAAGAGCCTTTCCCCCATCTCTATCCATCACTCTAATCAAGCAGATGCCCAGATGCCTCTCTGGAGGCGCTGTATGCTCTTAATAATATCTTCCTGGCAAATTAAAAGAGCCAGGAAGCGTCTCAGTGTGAGTGGGGAGGAGGGAAGGGAGGATGGACGGGATGAAGCAAAGAGGGAGAGATCTTGGCAGAGCATTTAGAACATTTGTCCAGTTGCAACACCAATTAAAAGCAACATGCAGCTCCCTCATGTGCTGTGTATCTTCCTGATGGGAAGACATTTGGAATAATAATGTCCTGCCATTGTAACAAGTCATGCTCTGGAAATTTCCAAATGCAGTGTATTGACAGGGTATTGATAATATCCACTCATCCATTCACCAGTCATCCACTCCTGTTTATTCGTTAAGGGGGGCAAGAGGCAGAATCAAATAATAACTACATATACAATATCCCAATCTGTTGGTATCTTAGTACTAAGACTAAAAATATATTAAGAAAAGTGCTGAATAGAATAAGAACTAGCTGGACATTGTGCTACTAAAAATGTTAAATGTGTCCTTCCACTTGTAGAAAAGTTATAGGATTATTAAAAATATGTAGTCTTAATTCAAATTTCCCCACAATTGCAGACTCATGGTCTTCAATGATCCTTGTAATAGATTTCCCAAGTGTGTGGAACTCTACTGGAGGGATGTTTTTTGTAGGTTAAACTGAGACTCTCTCAATTGCCTATGTAGAGATTTGGACAACTAAAATGTTTTATGTTATCATAACACTATGGTTTGTTTGTTTAGGTTTAGATATAAAAGGTTCTTCAGATTTCTTTTCATTTTAGGGAAAGACTGTGATTTAGGTTGAAATAAGAATTTTGAGCAACAATGTGCCCACTAAGGAGCCGTCCAACACAAATGAGTAAACATACCAAAGTTGTGTAATGCCTGTCTTAGTCAAGAATAAATCAGAAAGAAATTACCTATAGCGTGCCTCTATATGTGACAATCTGGAATGAAGTGCCCTAATGTGTGCCCTATCAGTGGGATAAGATGTAATGGTGCCCTTTAAATGAAGAGGATGCTATGTAGCGCTGTACCAGTTGCCATTGTAATAGGGTAAGATAGAGGTTCTGTATGGACACCTTTGGAGTGGCTTCGAGGTGCAATTTAAAGTTCCTGTAAATCCAACATACTGAGGTACAGAACTACGTGCACTGTCAATGAGAAAAAAACAAACTCACAATGAAGTGCCCTCTTGAATGAGAAAACACGATGCCATGATGAACAAGAAACAAGTTGCCTTCCATTCAAGAACATGATACACTTTGCTCTAGATGCCCTTATGATGGAGTTAACTGTCCATTAAGGTAGAAATTAATAAATACATTTATTTAACTGTTTGATTTTGATACAGTACTACTCAGTAGTTTGCTCAGTCACAACCCATTTAGATGTGTTTATTGTTTTTGGGTCAGTGTAGTCTAAGCTGTCTATATTTCTAATAGTGTTCCCTTTAATTACGTAAGTTTAGCATCCGTTTTTTTTTTTTCGGATGCTAAACTACAGTTTGTGAGGCTTTTAGCAAGGCTTTGTTTGCAATTGAAACAGGTGAGTTGACTATACGTTATAACAATGTATTACTAATATAGATTTATATAGGCCTGTCCAAAGCTCTATAACATATATATGCCACATGAAATCAATATTTAGTACAAACTGGACATAAACTGTGTCTTTAGTCTTTAAGGAAATCATTCTTTATTCAAAATGTATCTACAACCCTTTAGCCTGGATTAACGTGCACTTGTTAAAAGAGGGAGATTAGCACTGGGTTACCTCATGATTACAAAATGCTAATTAAAGACAATACAAAGGGATGATTAGATGAAAGAGATAAAGGCACATATGAATTAGCCATTAGCAATGAGGAGGATGATGACCAGTAGAACTTAATGCTTCATATTTATCAAACCATTCAGTGAGCCATGTATGGTAGCATCTCAATTCTGTATGTTTCTTCACTCATTTATTGACAGTTTTCCCTTGTTACCCCAATTTGTTACCTGTCTGAAAGCTCATACCTGTACATCCACACACAAACACACAGACACACAGACACACAGACACACACACAGACACACACACACACACACACACACACACACACACACACACACACACACACACACACACACACACACACACACACACACACACACACACACACAAACAGAGTTGTTGAGTGCTCTCTCTCCAGGCATCAGTACACAGCCCTGCCAGAGGACTGACCTTCACTTGTTTCCATCAAGAGTAATTAGTTGCAGGAATATATTAGCATTTCTCATTTATCTCTGCCTGCCTCTGTTCTTATATATGTATGGCACATACATCAGCATGTACACGAATACAAATAACTGAATAACTGAACATGCACACACAGAAACATATCCCCTCCTCCATACACACTTGTGTTAATATGGGCTTTTTGAAGCTGAGTCTTTGAAGATATGTTCCCTGAACGCCTCACAGGGTTGTGGAGTTTATTCACAGGCCACAGCTTTACACTTTACAGCTTCAGCACATCTGCATAATTACCAATTACATGTTTTCATTTTTAATTGTGTGTGAGTCTCCCCAGCCCCCAAAACTCTCCCTCTACACCACACACACACACACACACACACACACACACACACACACACACACACCTGTATATGTATATATGCAGTACTGAAAGACCATGAGATGTTGTATGATGTGCTCATTACTGAGATAATTCCACTGACAATCCAACTCATTTAATGGCAGTGATTTTAATGATAGCTGAGATATTACAATCATGTCATCATTAGAGCTGCCAAGCAGGAATTCACACAGCTGGACTGACAGGAGCCCTGATCTGCTATTAACATACAGTCTATACACCTGCATATACAGTCCTGTAAATATTGTTATTAATGAACAATTCCACTGCACATGATTGACACTTGGTGGACACTTCCTGAGACCTAAGCTTTTGTTTGGTATGCATTTGAATTGTTGTTGCTAAAATGAGTCTTATCTGGGGATCGGCTGTTGATTGATTGACTTCACCAAGATACCTGCCAACTGGTTTTTACACTGATTTATACACTGTGATGTGCTTTTTCTACCACTAGGTGGCACTAAAAAGCATGTAGGAACAGAGACAACGGGTCAAAGTGAAGCAGAATGTTTAAGGCCCAGGAACCCAAATTGCAATGTTCCCATACGAGAGGACGAAGCGTCGCAGAAGGTTAATGTAGGAAAGCAGAAAGAATCATGTCTGATTTTCCTGCAGAATACTGTAGTTTACTTATGTGCGACCTACAAGGATTCTCATATTGTCTTGTGATTGCAGCTGTTTCACAAGGAACAGCATTTTACACAACACCCCTACTTCGCCATCTAACCCTAACCATCCACCTCCTCCTGACTTGTAGCTCACGTCCCCCAAACTATTTTTATTTCATTCTGATTGAATAATATTGCTTTTGGGTGGAAACCTTGTAATTGCATATTTTGTTTTGGACATACAAGGTTTATGATTGTGACGTAACATCTAGAGAATGGGTTGTGTTTCTGTGGAGACTGACCAAAAAGCATGCACATTTTTTTTCTCCCATCATTGAGGGTCCATTTCTGGGGTCTTGCCCAGATTGCCTGTATGGTAGATCCAGCCATGGTGGTAGACGGTGATAAACAGATTGTTCATCCAAGTATTTTTTTTAAAGTGCCTGACCTTTTCCAAACAGCTTCCAAAGAGATGTCTCATGGTTCTATGTAACAAACCATCTGACAAGTTAAGAAACTGAACTTAACCAAATGTTAACCAATTCATAACCATCGATTATCCTCCATACCATTAATCTTTCCTTGACCTCAACTATTTAGTGGTTGCCCCATGTAGATATTGGAGATACTGGATCAAATATTTTGAACACTGTTGTCTGATGTAAAAAATAAATGAATGAAATAAATACATAAATAAGTTGACATTCAACATAATTTGAGATTTCATCAGAAAGGTCCAATATTGACATTTTCTGTGGTAATTGGGCTGGAGTGTGTTATCTGGATCAGGAATAAGCACGTTAATCAGGTCTTAGACACATGAAAATGTCATCTGCCAACATATTACATATAAATATACATATATATATATATGAATAATTAATACTTGTTAATAGCAGCCTGTGATCAGATGTCATTATCCAAAGACAGGTGTGAGTTGCTAAAGAAAAACTTACTTTTTCTTTTCTGTTTTTATTGTTAGACCTTGTGCTTTAGTATAACTGCATAATTCATGAGAAATTTCCAAAAATATAGAATTGAGTGAAGTTGAAAGAGACAGGATTGTCATGACTGATTTCTCTGATTTGAAATACGTAAAGCTTTTTTGGACAGTCATTTAAATCCTCCACTCGACTATAAAGCTGTTCCTACAGTGTAACTCCTGCCACTCCCAGACAGAAAGGTAGAATTGAGCCTTTACTTTGTCTGCTGCAATGACACGCTGCTTTCCCATGAGGATCATTAAAATGTCACAATGTCTCTCTGATGTCACTGCAGGGGAACTCTGTGACAGATGGCCTTCACAGCATGACATGAAAGTTAAAGAAAGTGTCCACAATTTGGAGATGACACTGAATACAGACAGCAGTGTGCTTCAAATCCTCTTTGGAGCTGTGACGGAGAACTTAAGTAGACAAATAAAGTAATTCTCAATGTCACCAGTGAGTAAAGCAACAGATCTAGGCAGACGGGAAGGCCAGAAAGTAAATAAACAGCTATTCTAACACAAGACTGAAATCTGATGGCTTTAATTGCTTCTTTATCAGGCAACAACACCCAGCTGCTATTCGTCTACACGTGTCTGTGTGTGTGTGTGTGTGTGTGTGTGTGTGTGTGTGTGTGTGTGTCTGTGTGTGTTTGTGTGTATGTGTGTGTGTGTGTGTGTGTGTGTGTCATTGTATCTCCATGTGCTTCTGTGTACTGTGGGCTATATTTACCAGTATGAGTTTGTGAGCCTGGAAGGAGTGTTGGGCCTGTTGTGAGGAGATAAACAGCTGAGTAAGATGGCAGATAGTTGAGTCTGAAATCTCTTTACTGCAGAAACTACAACAGCAGCATCAACCCTATACTAAATATGCCCCTTTACAAGAACATACAGTGGATTGGGGAAGGAGAAGCGATCCCTCTGACACTTTAATCTCTTGTTTATTTGGGTCTAAAGACTAAAAATGTTTAATGCACAGATCTAAAAGTGAGATTCAGCTAGTGAAACAAATGCCTGCCTGGAAGTTTACCATCAGTCTTTTTTCAGCCATGTCAACACTTTCTAGTGATGGAAACTTTGAAGCTGCTCCTCTACAGACCACTGCTCACTCACAGGATGCAACATTTCTGCTGTGAACTACCTGTGTGCATGCATATGTGTGTGTGTGTGTGTGTGTGTGTGTGTGTGTGTGAGAGAGATTGGGTTTGTCGAACGGCATGAATATGTGAGGTAAATCTCCAATCTGAATGTATTCAGTTAGGTTTCAGTGCTCAGTGTTCCAGAACCGAGCCTGTGTGGAATGGCAGACCTGAGCTGTAGCTGTAATTGGCATTGCTGCTTTAAAATGAAGGAGGATTTTGCCTCTTTAGAGAGCATTATGCGCCTGACAGAGCTGCTATCCATCATTCTGAGGAAGGTGGTTTTGACATATAGAACAGGATATCTCCTTTTATTCAACCTCAGTGAGTCTGAGCCCAGCAGGCCTGTGCATAAAGCCTAGCCTGCAGCACCACCATAGAACATAATTACATTCTTGACAGAAAACTAAATGGTACCTTCATACTATTTGTTTGAGCCTCTTTGGTAGGTTAGGCAGGGACAGAAGTATATACAGTACGTTCTCACCTAGCAGCCTCATGAATGGCAGTTGAATCAGGGTTTCAGAGTAAAGGGTAATGTGAAGCATGGAAGGTTCAAATCATAATGTTTTAGCATCAGTCTAGGATGTTCATGTTTCTCAGGCTGCATTCAGACTGCAGGCAAATCTGATTCCTAGGTCTGACTGTCCACACTGTTTTTAGCTAGTGTCCGAATGGGATTGGGCTCTGTTCAGACTGGGCCACATTAATGACCAATCTGATAGGTTGCTGTGGTAACGGTTGGCTTGAAGTGTGAACGCAGCCTCAGAGGATGAATTCTAGTATCAGTTTTAGAATATTAAAAGCACACCCTTTAGTATTTTCTGATCGGATCCTGATCAGCAGGATGACTTTGTTTGTCATTTCCTTCCAAAATGTACAAATCACAAAAATATGTATATGACTGTTTTCTAATGCCACTATGTTTGAAGAAGAACTACACAAAAATGTATTTATCATTATTGAAATAACTATTTCTTGTGCTGTACACATAATTGCGTAGAATTATTGGTTTATGATGAAGACCAGAAAGATGCTATATGTGTATGGATCAGTGACAAATAAGGGCTGGCAAGATGATAATTCAAAATATGTTAAAGCTAGGTTTGTTCAAATGTACATTTAGTCATTATGTTGGTTTTATATCATTTGAAATGACATTTGCACCATTTTTTACCAAAAGTAAGACTGAATGCTCCTGAAAATGTCAAATGGTGTAACCACAAAATAATGATAAATATTATATATTGTATCCACCTACAGTGTGGTTTAATTATCAAAGCTGAATGATTTGTTAAACATTTGTTAACCATTTATATTTTTGCCATAATCCTGTAATATATTCTCTCAAAATGTCAGAAAAAAGCAGACATTTTATGTGTGTAAGTTACTCATATGTTTAATCTTAAATTTGAACCCATTTAAATGTGATGAAACCACATGGACACAAAAAACAGTCACTGAAACATATATGTAATATCTGTATTTCAGGTCAGTCAGTCAGTTCAACTGTACAATATACATTTTTTTATTTTAAAATCTGTGCAATATCAATAATCACGCTCAGGTATATTAACATTACACCAATTTTTATTTTTTATTTCCTGTTGCTCATATTGTTCGTTTTACTTAATTATTTATTGTTCTTTGTTTTTCATTAATTGATTGTTCACTTGCTGCTGTAACGCTGTACATTTCCATCATGTGACTAATAAAGGTTTATCTCATCTGATCTTATCTCATATTTCTTATATAATTGCGGGCCATTTACCATCACATAATAAAGGATCAATAATAACAACAATAATAACAACAATAATAATAATAATAATGATAATGATAATAATAATAATAATAATAATAATAATAATAATAATAATAATAATAATAATAACTAACCCTGGTTATGTATGAGAAAAGACTGTAGTTTGTCTTGAAATGAGGACTTAACTGAAGTTAGGGGATTATTGTATTCATGGATAAAACACACAACAAGTGTTTCTTATAACAGTGGTAGTGAACAGGAAACTTACTACAGTCCATTTTACTGAAGTCACACACTTTAAACCATCAATTCCGCCTCCTCCCTCCATCACAATGTCAGGCTCGCTTCACCTTTATTCTGAAAGGTCAAATCTAATTTCCAACATCCAACTACAGGGTGTCATTTCTACAACCATGTTCACTATGACAGGGAAAGGACTGTGTGTGCTTCATGCATGAGGGAACATCTGTCATTTGTGTGCATGAGTATAACGGAGCCCTTCAAAGACAAAACATCATTCACACAGCCGCTAGAGTCACACACATGAACATAGGTCAGATCTGATATATCATATTTCTTCCTATCTTATCAAGGAAGGATGCTTTCTTTGGCCAAACCTTTGTACCTTCATAAGCTAACAGCAAGATGACATTTGCTGTGGATATTTGTGATGTCCAACAGTGACCCCTGACCTTCCTCTGCCACCATCACCATGACAACATTCCCACTTTATATTGTTATGAGACTCTATCTCCAACCCTCAGCACAAACTTCACACTATCTTCAGCTTGCTTCTTCTACCAAACATCTTGTATCGTGTGTTTAGAAGATTTAATCTCCTTTGTTTGTTTTCTCTTGGTGATTTTCTCTTATGTAACTCTTTGAAATCACATGTAAAAATGATGGAGCATGAGTCTTATGATAGAGAATATAAAACTGTCACAGAGAATACAGGAGTCAGTGTGCCTCAGGCCTTTGTCAAGCAAAATAGCATCATGCTTATTTAGCGTTGTGTGTGTGTGCCTCTGTTCCTCTATCTAATCCTGAACTGTTCTGAGGCTACCTGCACTATGACTGTACATTTTCAACAGCTGCGTGGGAGTGCATTTCTTTATGAATTGATTCTATCTCTTGTATATGCTGACAACATGTGCCTTGAAGTGTAAAGCAAAGCTAAACTTAACATGTTTTTCATGAGAATCCAGCTGTGCACAATTATTAAGATGACATTTCTATAGCTGCATATTCTCCCTTTAACAAGTTAAATAAAGTTAAATAAAGTTAAATAAATCCATGTTTATTACTCAATAATTATTTAAAGACCATGTAAAGTGAATTCAGACATTTTCTTCTAAACACATTAAATAGGTCATAAATGTATTTCTAAAAAAGGTGTAAAAAGCATTTCAACCATTTAGATTTGAATTGTGGAGCTAGGCTTCACAAACTGTGTTTCAAGATTTCTGTGTTCAGGATTTAGTGGGCGGGTCTGAAAATCACTGCTGCATTAGCATAAACCCGCCCCTGTTGCTGTAGAGGTATAAATACATTCAGCACACACAACTACTACTACAGTTAGGCAGTTAGCAACCAAGTTAGCCGCCGAGCTAGCAGCTGAGTTAGCAGCAGAAAGCTCTCAGACGTAGCGTCCATGTTTCTGGTAGAAGTGGTGACTTTGGTTGACAGGTGACACTTGGTAGGGGGCGGGGTTTCAGCTGACTCGGCGGGCACTCCCACAGCGTTTGGGAGCAGAGAAAGAGGCTGAGTTTTACACAACTTTGAAGCCTAATTTCATATATTTGGCGATTTTTTTAATCATTCAAATTTGGCAGGGTGGTTAACAACACACTTTTCTGTGGTATGTCAAACTCAGAACACATATTTATTCTTACTTTACACAGACTTTAAACGAGCTGCTCAATTTAAGCAATGTATCATGTGTAGGATGCTGCATATGATTCTCACTGTGTGTGTGTTCCAATATTTTGATGTCTTTGCCAGAGACTACCACCGTCTGTGTGTGTGTGTGTGTGTGTGTGTGTATCTTTTTTCCACCAGCATCCTGCCCACTCTAATTACCAGGGAGAGGGAACCCACAGCATCTCCCACAGGGTTCCCGTCACAGCCAGCCACCACACCAGGCTTCTCTGTCCAAACACAGAGCAGCTGCCAGGGCTGAACATTAACACACACATGCACACACATGCACACACACATGCACACACACAAACACAAACACCTCCTTTGCAGAGACACATCATTAGCATAGCATGTTGCTGATAATTCTCCAGACACAGCATTTGCCCGGCTGCTCGTCTGTCTCGGTAAAGTGCTGCTAAAACTGTTTTCCTTCCTATTGTCACACAGTCAGTAAGGGATGAATCCAAACTTGATTTATGAATATTTTACAAGTTCAAATGTCAGGTGATATTCATAAGTGGATTGGATTGAATTGAAGCTGACAGAAAATAAGAAATAAAAGATGAAATTGATTAATACACCTTCTAAAATAATTAGTAATAATGACATTAAAATGCTTTGTAAGTTCAGAGGGCTGCATTTGCATAATAACTGTCCTTTCCTGTCCTGTCTTTAATTGATGTTCAATTCTAAGGTCTTCAGGTGATAAAAATGATAAAATAATCGGCAGATACATCTAATCACCACCAATAAACCGTTCAGACAGTCTACCTGGGAGGCAAAACCCAGGGCAAAATGTCAATTACGGACATGTTGAATATGAGGTTTTTATCTTTATTAACTGTTACACCTTCTCTTATGTGAATGGACTAAACCTGACCAATGTTAAAAGCAACAGATAAACAACTCTTCTTTATTTTCTTTGTTGCATTAAGAAAGAGTGGAGCCACCCAAGTGCAAAATGGAAAAGAAAACAGACTACAACCTTTTTAAAGTATGTCCTCTATAGCTGGAAGTACATTCTTGCACTATGTCCCATGGTTACCTGATGAGAGTGCACTGACAGAAGCAACAGGAGACGATTGGGTTGATGTGCTTCAGCAGCTTGTAAACAGCCTGCAGCGCCTCTCGCCTAATGTTGTGTGAGTCTATAATCCATTAACTGGATGACTTAAAGCCAGTGAAAAGGACTTACAATTCATTTTGAAAATCCCTAGAAGCCAATGACTGAAGGGTCGCCACTGCAGTGGAGACTTCATCCTAACAAGCAACGATACCATCCTACAACTGGATTTCATGTGAGAAGCATGGATGTGATGAGGATGAACGTGTGAGTTGTGATTTGGTTTGATTAGTTATTTAAACAGACTAGTTGTGTTGGGTATTGAACCTTAACCTTAAAGTGATGGTTCGGCGTAATTTCGACCTAGCGTCATATGCACCACGAGGTCTATCTAAACACCACCTCAGCCCTTTTTTTTCATTTGGTCGCAAAATAGTAGAGTTAGAGTCATCAGCCGAATGGCTTAGTACAGGCGCTAATGGGACCACCAGTGTATCATTACCCCACTAATAATGCCTGGATTGTTATCAAAATTCTACAGTAGTACAAATAGGGTCTTTACTCATAAATCGATGCATTGGAAAGTTTGTAAGTACACTAGGAGTTTATTAAAATAAACACTTACCTGATGGCTTTTACTCTGCAGCTGCTGCTAATGCTGCTAAAGCTGTAAACATCGTCGAAATATTGCGAGATCCCGCACAGCACATCTAGAGATCTGTGCAGGATGTCGCTATTTGTACTACTGTAGAAGTTTGATAACAATCCAGGCATTATTAGTGGAGTAATTTACGTGATACACTGGTGTTCCTGTTAGCGCCTGTACTAAGGCATTCGGCTGATGACTCTGACTCCACTAATTTGTGACCAAATTTAAATAAAACGCTGATTAGATAGACCTCATGGTGCACATGACGCTAGGTCGAAATTACACCAAACCATCGCTTTAATATGTTTTTGGCACCAATGAGCTTGAATATTTTTAAAAAATCACAGATGTTAGCAGGGATTCAGAGGACTGGAACCAGGCTGATGAGTCACATTCATGAAGTGCAAGTGCAGAAATCTCACACCGTGTACTAGACTGTTAAATACATAACAAAGAGAACAGAGAAGTTAGTGTGAAAATAGATGCAGGTATTAGGGAAAATGATCTGTAAACACCCTCTAAGTAGCTTTACTCTGTCACTACCAAGCATTCCTGATACTCAGCCAGGTGCATACTTGTGTTACATATTTAAATCAAAGGGTAATGTCAGTATTTTTCAACCTAAACAATATTTTCTCATCTTCTTCTGTCTAAATGACTAATGATGAAATCAGTCCAGTACCAAGCGAGAGCGCTACAGCTGACAGCTGTGACACAGGCTGTTATGTAATGAGATGGGGCAATTGAACCTCGTTTGTCCACTAAAAGTGTTTGTTTTTTGGTCGGTTGTGGAGGAGGTAGAGCTGTCATCCACCAAGCAGAAGATCGGTGGTTTGATTCTTGGCTCCTCCAGTCTACATGTAGATGTGTCCTTGGATGTGTCAAAATTGCTCCTGATGGCTGCAGCAACAGTGTATGAATGTGTATGAATGGGTGAATGTGACATGTAGTGTAAAAGTGCTTTGAGTTGGTCAAAAAGAAAAGTGCTATATAATTATAGTCTATTTACCATTTGCCATTTGGTTACTGACAGGCTCAGATTGACAACATTATGGAAAAAATTCATACAGAGAAGTAAAACATTTTTTTCGTGATCCAGTCTGTTACTGTATCTAACTAAGCTTCACTCAAAGAAGTATCCTTCTGAAATGTTGTAAGAGGGGAGTTACTGTTGATATCAGCTGTCATGGCAATGGAGAAGCGGAGAGGACGCTGTTTTTTCACCGCTTCTCCATCTGAGTTTAACAGCTTACAATAGTATATAACGTCAACTATACTATTGTCATTTTATATTTTATATTTTATTTCTTTTCCTTTCTTTTTTTAATTAAATATTCAACCATGACTGAGTTGGAGAGAGAAGTGGAGGAGTTTGTTGTGTTGGAGTACAGAAAGTGTAGCTCACAATCTTCTAAAAAGATTTTAAAAGCCATGACAGTGAGGGGGCGCTACTGCCCCATTGGGATTACATTGCAGCCTGACTCGTGGCTGCCGGCTACAGGTTGAAAAATAACTGAGGGTCTGTTCGAAACTGCATACTTTCCATACTTAATACTACTACTACTCGTATTAACTCTGACGTCATTTGAAGTATGTAGTGTGTTTCAACTGCGTAGTATGTGATTTAGAGTATGTGAGAAGTTCCTGGATGGTTTACTAGATTCTCCAGAAATGCAGAGTATGCATCAAGAGCTACTAGAGACTACTCACACTCAAATTACCCAAGATGCAATGTAACATCTGAAAAAAACCTAAAATACAAACATCACAGATCACCACCTCATGGTTTCAAGTTAGCTACAGCTAGGGTATGTTCGCTTCCTGTTTTCAAAATAAAAACACCAATTATATCGTTTTCTTAATAATGAAAGGCAACAGGTGTTTTATTTTGTGAAAATGACCGGAAATGCGTTACTCGCTACGGCTAACTTGAGTTGCTTCGAATTTGCACGAACAAAACTTTAAACAGGTGTTATTTGGACAAATTAGCCTCACATTATGGATCTAAAGGGCTACTTTACTTTCCTCCTAAAATGGTTAGAAATGTGGATAAAGTGTTATATTTACAGAGTTAGAGCTAAAATGAAATCAGCTTCAGCCGGGTAGGAACGAAATGCATTGTGGATTATCATGTAGTTTACTACAGTGTAAACGGTCTGCTTACTATCTGGTCGTTTAGTGTGTAGGATGTAGGATGGAAGTATGTAGTATAGAAGTATGTAGTAAGTGGTATGCAGTTTCGAACACAGCACTTGTTTCCCTTTAACTGCCAAGTGTCCCCAAGTATGTGTTAAGACCCCAAGCAAGTGTTGAAGGATTTCCTGGACACACTGGGGCACTACACTGGGGTACTACACTGGGACACTACACTGGGGTACTACACTGGGGTACTACACTGGGGCACTACACTGGGGCATTACACTGGTGTACTACACTGGAGCACTACAATGGGGCACTACACTGGGACACTACACTGGGGCACTACACTGGGACACTACACTGGGGCACTACACTGGGACACTACACTGGGACACTACACTGGGGCACTACACTGGGGCACTTGAGGTTGATGACGTCTTTCATCAGGCAGATTAATAAGGTTGGAGGTTTTGTAATCAGGGACGGCCACTCAGTCTCCCCAAACACAAGTGACAGGCCCGAGTGACAAGAGCCACTTGGGAACCGGAGCCTGCAGCCAAATGGAGGGGTTTGAAGCATCAGCCTCAGTCCATATTCTTAATGAATGTTTGTAAGCTAAATGACTCAGAGGGCTGCACATGTGGCACCACACTACTGACACCATCAGGACCATATAACTCAAGAAGAGAGATAAAGATCCCAGTTGTTAACTACTAAAACAATGCTTTCGAAACTGTTACATAAATTAGGGAGTCAGTCATCTGTATTCAGAGGCAGAGGTGGAGAGGTCTACAATACACCAAGGAGGTGACACACACTTTTTTGAAATTGTTTAATGGCTTTCCTTTTTTTTAAGGTCAGGATCACATCAACTGCCTCAAAATCCTGCAAGATTTTAACTATGCTATTTGCCTAAACATCAACTGACATCCTTTCAGCAACTTCTTTCAGCACTCATCTTTAAACTGACACTTCAGTACCTTCCATTTCCTGTCAGCATATCCAGATTGAGTCATATTTAAATTGGTATCAATATGTCACTTCGCTGCTAAGACTTCAACTGTTACTTGTTAATTGAAAGAGGAGATCAATTTAAATGATACTTGATCTAGGACGTCCAGCTTTCTTTATCACTCATTACACTTCAGCTAACACTTCAGCTCCTTTTAACACTTCAACTGATCAACTTTCACTCAGCACTTGCACTTAAACTGAATAATTCTCTCCTTTCAGTATTTCCATTTTAGTTGCCACTTCAAATTTGTTCAGAATCTCTGCTTAAACTGTCACTTCATCTTATTCTGGTGCTTTATTTCAATGAAATGAATTGTTACAGTCCTAGGTATTGTCTTCCTGCTTTGCCTAGTAGGTTTCAGTAAACTTCAGGTCTGCACCATACATCTGTCATTATAGGTTCAAACCTGACTCAGACCTTTTTTCACATCACTGCCAAACAGCTCAAAAAAGAAAAGATACATCTTTTTAAAAAAATGGAGACCACTGAATGCACCACTAGATGTTATCTGAATGCTATAACATGCTGTGAGTGAGATGTGGCATTAAAGCATTTCACTCTGCTGTACAATGTTGTTTCTTGTTTGACTTGGTATTGAAGTAGCATGATGGACCTCATACTGACACGGAAGACTAAATTGTGGTATGCAGCACAACATTAACTGCTGGTTTCCTCCAGCGTTGCCTTCACATCCATGTGACAGAGAGAGAAAAATGGTGTGTGTGCCTCCTGCAGCTCACTGAGAGCATATGAAGGCAGGCTGGGCTCTGGCTGGCCTGTGGAGCCCGTATGGGTGATGGATGACAATAATTATGTGGAACATCTACTTGCTTGGCGTGTGTTGGGGGGATGGAGAGGGAGGAGTGCAGGGGTGGCACGGAGGGCAGAGTCATGTTCATGTGATATAATAACAGTGAAGCATGCCTGTTCATTCCTGGGACCCAGTCCACTCCATCACCCACCCCACCAGTCTCTGATCCTTTACCCGTCTGCATGAGGTGGGGTCTTGGCCCCCGGAGCCAGCCTATGTTTGAATACAATACACTTCAACAACAGCAGCAACCTCCAAGCTCCAGGAAAGCATAAAGGCTTGACCTGAGAGGGGAAGAGGAGCAGCTGGCCAAGGTGCCTGTAATAAGGACATGAAACCAGCAGGAAGCATTGACCGCTGACCGCACCGATGTGGAATTTTAATTTGTTTGGCAAGAACAGAAATTGGACACAGCAATGGGACACTCCATGACAGCAGAGCTACTTAAATGTTCCTGCTATTACAATAAAACACTTCAGAATTCACTGTTGAGTTTTCACAAGAGAATTATCATCATACGATTCTTGCTTACATTGTGTGTTCAACCACACTTTGTTCATTTCAAGCTGATGGAGTTAGTCAGCTGTCATATGCTTTAGTTGTTATCACTTGACAATATAAAAATACACAGGAGGAGATTATGACCTCTGTCAGTGATGATTATGCCTCCCAACTCCCATATAACATAATAACATACAACATTACATACATGCTTGGGACACATGAAAAAAATGCATCCAAAAACTTCAGAAACACCAAGGAAGTGAAGCTTATAATGAGAATTGCCAATATTTCATATTTAAAGATATTATAATCTGGACATATATGACCAAGAAATATATAAAGCAAGAGTATTTACAAAAATGCAACAATGTGAGGATGCAAAAATGACTTTACAACTAAAAATATTGTATTTACACACCTGGACAAGCTTTATGTTATTTGGTGTGAAATGATCCGATATTAGTTCAATCTAATATTGTCTTCAACCAACGTATGTACAGTTATATATATATGTGTATATATTTTTTTATATTACTTTTTTCTTATTTAATACATATTTACGTTTTTTCTTTATCTGTTATTAACTTTATTCAAAAAATGACAAAAAATGTTTTTTTGTACTTTGTTTAATCTTTATTACTTTTGTATATGTGGGTGGGGGGACGGTATGTTTTGCATGGTTGTGTGTGGGAGTATTATGTTCTATGTGTTTTAAATTGTTCTAAAATAAATAAAGATATTGAGTAAAAATATTGTATTTACAAAGACTGAAAACGTGAAATAAACAACAATTGAGCACAGAAAGATATTTTCATTATGTACCTACAGAGTATAATGAGCTTTATGTGCTTTTAAAAACACTAAATAAAATGAGTGCTGTCCTTTGAAAAAAAAAGCCATCAAAATGTAGCTTTAAGCTGGGAGAGCATTCCAAAGACAATCTGAAAGCCAAATAATATAAATAAAGATGTCTGCTGGCAATGTTTTGGCACTATTTTGTTCATTATCTGTCCATTTGTCCTCACAGAGCTGCATTTCCTGACAAGACAAGTGAAACAGAGAGAGAGAAAAACAGAGAAAAATGCCGGCATGTCGCAGCAGGACAGAGGCAACGACAGAGGGAGACGTGCGTAGCTCTGTCTCAACTGGTTGTCTGGCTGTTTTCCTTTGACAGAGAAGACAGTGAGGCAGTGGATGGGACAATGCTTCTGCTGTCTGGGTGTCATCTCTGCCTCCCTGGAGAGAGAGACTATCATAACAGCACTGCACACACACTATATTCAATTAGAAAAGAGTTGAAGCACACTTGGGAGAAATGGGATTTACACTTTGTCTTTTCTCTAAACATTTTACCTCAAAGTGAGAATCCAATAGTCTTCCTTGTTGTTGCTGTTCAGTCTTTTCTTCTCTTAGACATCTATTTGAATGATCTGACACGTTTTAATAAAACATCTAACCTGACACTGTTTATTAACAGCACAGAGCTCAGTTGGAGAGTTTGACACTCACAAACAGATTCAGTCCAGCTGTTGCTCACAGAGTAAAACCATGGAGCTAATTAAATTAAATGAGCCACTTGGGTTTGACTGTGGAACAGCGACTGACATCGTGAACCGTTATCACACTTTAACTTATATATGCAAATAAATCCTATTTATCTCAATTCCCCCAGACAAACACACACATCTTCATCTGCCATCTGCCTCATTGCAGCGTTTCATGTCTTCAATGGTATTATTAAACATGAAATCATCCCCGAATATAATTATTACTGTCATCATGATCAATCCAGGATATAAAGAGGAGACTGTACAGATCAAAAGAGAAGCAGACTGCAAACAAAACTGTTACATTGAATGAAATGATTCAAGGGGCATTATATTAACTAATCATATATAGCTATATTTTTAATAGGGAATTACAACGGGTCTGTTAATATATATTTATGTTAAAGAATGGTAAATGGACTATACTTATATAGCTCTTTTCTAGTCTTTCTGTCCACTCAAAGCTCTTTTACACTACATGTTACATTCACCCATTCACATACATGCATACACTGATGACAGGCACTACCACACAGTGTACCAACCTGTTCATCAGGAGGAAACTAACATTCATACAACTTTGGTACAGCCATCAGGAGCAATTTGGGGTTCAGTATCTTGCCCAAGGACACACTTACATGTAGACTGGAGGAGCCAGGAATCAAACCACCAATGTTCTGATTGGTGTATGACGACTGAGCCACAGCCACCACAGCCAAAAGAAACTTTAATGCTATTATATTGTATAATCATGTCAGGTTCACCAAGCTTATTGAAATCTTGGTGAATAAAAAGAAGAAAAGAACAAAAACCGAGTTAAGAAATATCAGAGATATATTTGAGGTCGTTTAGAAACAGTGTTATTCACCACATTTCTTAGTCACGATTCTTTAATACTTAGATGTATGTATCAAAAATATTGGTTTTATATTTTTTTGTTTATGGGGGACAAGGTATCTGTAGATATCAGCATTATCCTTTTTCTTCTATTTAATTAGTTTTTGGTAACAGCCTTAAAACTTCAGTGTCAGTCAGGTTATAATAATTATAATTCAAAATACACTTATTGTACCTCATAATGACACTGTTATAGCTTTGCAGCAACTAGTGACTTTAATGAGTGACTTAATAAAAGCCATATCAGCAGACAGTTTCACACTTAGAAAGACTGACACATAAACTTTAACTGAATGCTGAAGCCTATCAAAATGACTTGTGATGAGGTCACTAGCAGATGTCCATCAGATAGGTCCAAACTTCACTTATTCAATCTGTGCCATTACTGAAGAAGAAATATGTTATGGCTTGATTGACAGGTATTTTCAGCCTATTAAAATTGACTGTGATGGTTCAAGTTTCCTCATCCCGACTCAGCTCAGGCTACTTTCTCTCCGTTTGGATTTTCAGGCTTGGGTAAGTGCTGAGTGAAACCATGACCTCATATCGCACACATCTGAATAAATCTGTCCTGCTGGCATTTCTATCTCTGCTTTTTGGTGGTGAACTTGTGAACTGTGCCAGTAAATAGTGATGTCATGGCTCATATGCCTCACCAGGCCGGCCTGTCCAGGAACAACCTGCTGCACCCGCGTCCCAGGAGAGCAGAGCTGTTGAAAGCTGCAGGTTTGACTGTGGTATGCAGGCAGCAGGTCTATCCCTGCCAGGCACACATGACTCCGGGCTGTCTCCTCCCTTATAAAACACTCATAATTAGAGCTAGGGAACTTTTCCAGGTTGTACCATGAAATCTCTTTCATGTTTTTCTCAGCAATGTCATGAGAGATTTCCATTTTTTTAAAAACCTAACCTGTTTGACGTGGCATAGATGCAGTAGGTTAGGGTCTTTTTTCTTCTCAATAGCTTGGACAGCTTGTCAAAAAAGAACTTTTTTTACAAATGTAATGTCAAAACAAATTGATCTCATGCCAAAGTCAAGACTAAGTCTACTGACAGCTGCTCGTACAGCACTGACATGGTATCAAGATGTGTTCTCCTCTCTGTAGCATCACCACTTTTCCCTGAATCAAATCCCATAAACTATTCTCACTTAAAGGATAACTATAGATTACTCATTTACAGATCATCATTATGTTGTAGGCTACACATCAAAGTTTGGCAACACAGTGACATTGCTGCGATTAAGTCTGATGGAGCCAAAAACAGCAGCAGTCAGTGGATCACGTTTTCATTAAGTTTATAAAGATGGTCTAAACCAGTTTATGTGGAGGTCAAACTGACACTGAGTGCATTGAAATATCTGTAATTATTTAGTTTAAGTAGTGTTGTGTCTCAAATCCCATACTTCCATTAGTACACTGTGTACACTCTGTACAACAACTTGTGTGAATCAAAATCAACACTTACACTTACTGGAAACGACAATTAGCTAGTTAGCAAGTTAGCATTAGCATTCACGTTATCGTTCGCAGTACCAAATCATTACAGACTGTTAAATGAACCCAATAATGGTGCTTGGTGCAATAACACATGTATAATGTGGATAACGCGGCGATGTTCACCATAGTTACCGTAGTCTTCAACCACCATTTCCTGTTTGAGCAGTGGTCCCTCCGTTTCTGCTACATAGCCAAGATGGCGACCGTTGAGGGCGAGAAGTGTCCATAGTTGAACACACAACTTTTTGACTGTTGTGAGTGAACCATCAAGGTACTCATACTTTACATAGTACACTGCATTTTTCCATACTTCTCATTGCGAACACACTGATGCACTCAAATGATTAAGTGTATGTACAGAAGTACGCAATGTAGGACACAGCATTGAAATGTGGAGCTAGGCTTCACAAACTGTGTTTCAAAATTTCTGTGTTCAGATTTAGTGGGCGGGTCTGAAAATCACTGCTGCTACTGTAGAAGTATAAATACATTCCGCACACACTACTACTACTACAGTCTACAGTTAGCCAGTTAGCTGAGCTAGTCGCCGAGTCAACCGCCGAATTAGCCACCGAGCTAGCAGCAGAAAGCTCTGCCAGAAACCATTTTTCTGGTAGAGGTGGTGACTTTGATTGACAGGTGACACTTGGTAGGGGGCAGGGTTTCAGTGAACTCGGCAGGCACTCCCACAGCGTTTGGGAGCAGAGAAAGAGGCTGACCTTTGAAGCCTAATTTCATATATTTGGCGATTTTTTTAATCATTCAAATTTGGCAGGGTGGCCAAAACTCAGAACACATATTTATTCTTACTTTACATGGACTTTCAGTGGAATCACTGTGAAAGAGTATCAAGGCTGCTGAGAGCTCTCACATTCATGTCATTCAACATGTCTTGCTCAACAGAGAGTGCTTCAAACCCTTTTTAATTCTACACTCTGGAACATCGCTTTAGTTCGTTAACTGGAAAATCTGAATGTCAGTCAATTACATCTGTTCACTGCTCAGTGTGAGGAAAAAGTTCCTATACATGTGTTCCCCAGGGTGCTTATGAGACAGCTTGTTAGTGGCAGCGTTTCTCTTTCAATCCTGAAGTTCCCCCCTTAAGAAAGACACCAATGAGCCGGCCTGCTGCTGGCGCTACCCGTCTCTCTCCACTTAGAAATGCTGACATTACAACGGCTCGCCACATCGAAACTCCAGCACTGAAACTAGCAGCCGGTGAAGAAAAAAAACATTGAGAAGTTTCCCTTTAATGACCTGCGTGGCCGTTCACCTCAGTGGCGTTGGGTCGTGAGAGAACCAGAGATTCCAGGAGGGATTTTGAGAGCCGCTCTGTCTAAAGTTTCATAATATATTGTCAGTGTGTGAACATGAGGCTCCTGCTGTATTATGCTCACCATTTATGTAATCCCATCTGTAACATTAGAGCCTTTACTTAGACAGGAAAACAAAAGCACAAGGCGGGGGAAAAGCTTAAAAACACTGCATTGGATATGGTCACATTTATCTGTGGCATTCAGTGCTGTCTGCTGCCTGTCTGAGAGCTACTCCACATAGAGACGGGAGAGTCATCATAAGGACTACAAGGAATCACTGAAATCTAATCATCACAACAACACAAGCAAACACACCAGGTAATATGATGACTGGCTTCACCTTGGAGAATAAAATATATCAGGTCAGGATAAAAGTCTTCATAAGCCTGTTTTGGAGTGTGAATGTAAGAGAAGGTCACACAGTTCACACACTCGCTCATGTAAACAGACATATTAACACATCTACTATACTAACACATTGTAGAGGTTTTAATAAATAAACAGCAGGTAGACCATGATGTGGATTCTACAGTGACACAGTGGAGTTAGTAGACATGATGGCACTTGCTGCTAAATTATACAAACAGAGAATAACTGTTACAAGTCCAACTAAATCTTAACAACAACAGATGAGCTTCTCTGGAAAACACATTAAAGCTCTGTCTTCTCACGCTCTCCTAAGCTCCACATTCTTAGCAAACTGAACCAACTGTGACCTAATAGAAGGATGCTGTAGATATTATGGCTCCACAATAGGCTGTATAATCATTTATGTTGACATAAATAATGCAAAAAAAAAAAATTGAGGCAATTTGGAAACTATGTCTGTTACATTATGTATGTATGGAATTAAAGGTAAACAACTCTGTCCCGACCCATAATGGCCGTTTTTACAAAAAGTGTAGCACCCACTCCTTAAAGACTGTGTAAAGTGAATTCAGACATTTTCTTCTAAATAGGTCATAAATGTGTTTCTAAAAAAGGTGTAAAAAGCATTTCAACCATTTAGATTTGAATTGTGGAGCTAGGCTTCACAAACTGTGTTTCAAGATTTCTGTGTTCAGGATTTAGTGGGCGGGTCTGAAAATAACCACCGCATTACGTAACGCAGCAGTGATTGGCAAAAACCCGCCCCTGCTGCTGTAGAGGTATAAATACATTCAGTACACACTACTACTACCAGTGATGTGCGGTCATGGAAAAAGACTTAAAAATGAAAAAAATAATAAATGGTTATATTTGTCCAGTGATTTGCACTATATCGTTATAGTTTCGGATTATTTTTAATTCAAAATTGCTGAATTTTCACATGTACTGATCAAACACTGAAAAGAGACGCGCAGTGAGGCAGCAGCGAGATGAGCCTCACCATGGATTGCGCAATGACTCGGCTTACTGCGCTGGCATGCTATGCAGTGAGACAGTACAGCTGTACAGCTGTCTCTCTGTATGTCGCTATTAACATGTTCAAACACTTTTACTATATGAACTAAAATTCCATAGTTTAGCTGATGATATAATGTACAGTGTTTGTAGCGTGTTTCGTGTGATGAGCAGCACGGCTGCAAAAAGTCACTAAGTGAGGCACGCAGTTCTCCGGCCTCATGGCAGGGGGCGCTCCCGATCCCAGTGATTCTTATTACGACTCATTAGCTGCAGAATAAGTGACAGTAAGCTACAACTACAGTGAGCAAGTCGGCAAGTCATCCGTTTCTTTTCCTTCTTGTCTGGCCTTTTTTCAGTATGAATGATTACATAGCAAAATTACGTTTTTTATATTAAATGTGTTTTTTTTGTGTGCTACAGTTTGTATGTGTAAAGAAAGCTGATATGAGATTTTAAACATAACCTGTTAACTGCTGCCAATCAAATGGTGAATAAGCTACTCTGTAGGGTTCATGTTTGTAAATCTGATTGTGATGAAGTCAGTGCCTCACCAGACATGAATCTCACCGCACATCACTGACTACTACTACAGTCTACAGTTAGCCAGTTAGCTGCTGAGCTAGCCGCCAAGTTAGCAGCCGAGTTAGTCGCCGAGCTAGCAGCCGAGCTAGTGCTGAGTTAGCAGCAGAAAGCTCTCAGACGTAGCGTCCATGTTTCTGTTAGAGGTGGTGACTTTGATTGACAGGTGACACTTGGTAGGGGGCGAGGTTTCAGTGGACTCGGTGGGCACTCCCACAGCGTTTGGGAGCAGAGAAAGAGGCTGATTTTTACACAACTTTGAAGCCTAATTTCATATATTTGGCATATATTTTTTTTAATCATTCAAATTTAGCAGGGTGGTTAACAAAACACTTTTCTGTGGTATGTCAAACTTAGAACACATATTTATTCTTACTTTACACAGACTTTAATTCCACCCCTCGTCCCCCTAGCATTATTATACTATTATATTATCATATTATAGTAGACCTAGCAAAACTAGGCGGCAGAAAATGTATTTTCATATATTTTTATTAAAAGTCAAGTAATATGGGCACGCAGGTGGTCGAGTGGTTAGAGCGCATACCATATACGCAGCCGACACCGGTTCGAATCCCGATCAGAGGTCCTTTGCTGCATGTCATCCCCCCCTCTCTCTCCCATGTTTCCTGTCAATCTACTGATGAAAGGTGTCTATGCCAACAAAATCTTAAAAAAAAAAAAAAAAAAAAAAGTCAAGTAATATTGTTTTGTATTAACTGACTGATGGCCCTGAAATATATAACGAATAAAAAAAATTGAAATGTGTTTCCTTCTCTGTTGAATGATTGTGTGTATGCAATAATGTACTATTATATTAGTTAGGACATATTATCTTTACTGGTATTAACAGCACCTTCTCATTATTGCTTTGCTTTTAACTGCTTTAATTGTATATTCTTACTGTGCAACATCTGTCCAGGGACAAAATAGTCAAACAAAAATAGCGCTATTAGTAAATCATGTAAAGCCATATTATCTTGGCTGTACCTCACTGAAACACCAACCTCAGCACCCGCTCCGTGACAAAGGCTCCAGTGCGTGAAAGCATGCATCTGACTTGCAGTGAAAGTGGCAGTTATGGCCGTTAGGTCACGTCCTCCTCCGGAAACAGGTGTGTAAAGCCAACACATGACCCAAACACTCCATGGGCCTCTGAGCCAGGGTCAGGTCAGGGGGCCCTAACCCAAACTGGCCTCCCTCTGACTCTCAGCACTGACGAGGCCACAGGTCACTTCCACAGCTCTGCACTGTCATTGTAATGCTGTTACAGTGGCTGCCACCTCCACACAGCTTGGGAAATCAGAGACCTTTTAGACTGTTCTGCTTCACTGCAGAGTAATTCCAAACCCAGAGCTTTTCCCGTCTTTCATTTTACACCGCTTTAACTCCTTTTCAGCGTCTGAAGTTGTGACAGGTTTGCCAGCTGGCTCACAGTGTTGGCTTGGTGATTGATTCTCCATTAATGGTTAACTGCGCTGTTAGTAAAGAAAGCTTTTTATGCATGGCTGATAAGCTCCACCGCTGATGATATTAAGTAGTCTAATGTTGTTAGTGCACACTGCTGGGATGTGGTGAGGAGGCACTGTGGGCTCTTCATGTCAGTGTGAGGCTCCAGGTCCCAGAACCATCCAGAAAAACTATTTTAACCATCCCAAAGTGAGAGTAAACCCTCCCAAAATCCTGTCTGTTTGGAGTGTTTTTACTATAAAGATTCACTTTCAACATTAGAGATGCTGCTTTCAGTAATTATACATGTCTCCATGGTGTATTGTGCCTTTGCATTACAGTTTCCTATTCATGTATCCAGCTATGTATGCTGCCTGCTGTTTCTTCTCGTGATGCTCTGCTCCCATTCAGTCTGAAAAGATTGTTGCATGCTGACTGCACCAATTTCTCCAGCAAACTGTCAGCTCTAATTGTAGAAATAATGGTTATTAGTAAGTGTATATTTCTTAGTATACCCTGTTGTTAGTTTGCTTAGTTGTGAGTCAGTTATTTGGGCCTGATGAACAAATGAAGCTGTCTGCAGCTCTGCTCTGTTCACATTTTAGAGAATGTAATCAATACTTTGCTCATTAATGATGGATTATTTCACCACCTACGAGCTGTCTGCTGTTAATCAGAGTGTTAATTTTTATGAGTCAACCTGAAGATATTGGCTAACTGCAATCCAAGCATCATTACTGTGCACATACAAATAGTAGTAATAATAGACTGTACTTGTATGTATACAGCACTTTCCTAGTATTTCTGTCCACTCAAAGCACTTTTACATTACATGTCTCATTCACCCATTTACACACATTCATAGATAAAATAAGATTAATAGATTAATAGATTCAAACAAAAATAAATAAATATATCCCAGAAGATTATCAGCTGCCTTCTATGTAAGGCTGAGCGATATGGGCATAATCACAATGTGTTTGACCAAATACCTCAATATCTATATTTTGACTATATATATATATATATATATCTGCTTTCACTAAATATTTATGCATTGAGATTTAAAAAAAATCATCAGTAATGTGGATATAATGACTAAGTGGATGAAGAAAGATAATAGAACAGTCTGTTAAGCTCAGAAAATGACATTTTTACTGTAATGCTGCCTTTAAAAGCAGGAAAAGACACTTCATATCACCATATTATGATATTCAAAATCTAAAATGATATCTATAAAATATGACAATATTGATATAATATTGATTTATTGCCCAGTCCTACCTCTACCCTCCCTGGAAAAGCCCACGGCATCCTCACGTACCCATCCCATCTAGGACAATATCTGTTTGAACTGCTGCCATCAGGCAAACGTTACAGGACAACAGGTTCAAAAACTGTTTTTATGCAAAAGCCATAACTCTCCTAAATGCTCCAAAAACCTGATTTTGTATAGTTGCAATAACGCTTTTTTGTGTAATATTAAGGGACATTGTGCAATAATGACGGCAGCATGTAGAATGTCTTGTGTGTGTATTATGCGTTTCACCTTCCTTTTACTTTTAATAGTTATACTTTGTTTTATAAGCACTTTTTTAAACTTACGGCATCAATAAGGATTGCTTTCAATTTCGTTGTACATGTACAAAGACTATTCTATTCTATTCTATTCTATAGCTTATATATTCATACCATTGCCGGCCAATGTAGTCAGCGCTGAGTTCAGTTCGACATTTGCTCAGTTTAAACTAAAATAATAAATAAATAAAATAAATAATCACACACATGTTCTACTGTCCCCAGGACGACCCAACGCCTTGTGTCAGTGTCTTATCAGCTTCTCCTTCTTTCTTCTGTCATTGCACAGAAGAACAGCACCACAGCCCTCATTCAGACAAAGAAAGAATTGAGTTAAATCAGACTTCTTTCAGTGCACATCCAGCTGCAGCATGTTTGTTGAGACGAGAGCAGCAGAATATCTACAGAGAGCAGAGACAGCAGTGCTCTGGATCACTCACACAGACACTCATGGAGCTTTCATCATCTTCAGCCAGACAACACAGGAGCTGTGCATCAGCATGTCACACCTTTCAGTCATGCTGCGGCTCAGTGGAGAGCGACCCAGTTACCATGTCTGCTGGACTGTCACTGAACACTGCACAGAGAAACAGACCTGCATGCATTCTCATGTACATTTCAGAGATGATTGATATATAGGTTCTGGTGATAAAACCAGTGGATCATTAGGAGCAGGTAGAGATGTCATGACAGGAGTACCAGCTGATTGCTCAGGTGCATCAGTTAGGCTTATGCCTTTTGTTAGTGTTTTTAAGCGATCACATCAATCCAGATATCCATGCCACTAATACCAAAACCACAAACCACCTTGTTTCCCAAACATAACACTGTACTTGATGCAAGCATTGACTGATTTACCCGCCAACATACTACTCACAACTGTGATATACAACTGGTTTGTTCCAAATTGGCACATATGGAGGTTAAGGAACATAGAGATATTAATCTATCAATCTATCCATCAATCAACCTTTATTTATACAGCACCTTTCATACACATTCATGTGGTTCAAAGTGGTTCTGAAGCTCTAAGCTCAGTGCAATATTATCTCTATAGTTTTCCATAACTAAATTATTGAAAGATTGACTATTTTATATGACAATGATTATTTATTTATTATTACTATTTTAAGGCAATTATTTATTTTAGGACACTATTTATTATTTTAAGACAATTAGGATGCTGCTATATGGAATGTTTTGTTGTATTATTTTATCATTACAATGGCAATAAAGTATCTATTCTATTCTATTCGCAGTTGATTGACAAGCTGATTATGACGAGTGATCAAAAACAAAGAACAAATATTAAAAAGAAAAATCTGGGTTAGGGTAAGGCATGCAAAAGAAAATTTAAATGGAGCAAAATAAATAAGAAAGAATACAAATAAGAGTGAACAAGAGAAAAAGTGTAGTAAGATAGTAACATAGATTAAAAAGACAAAACAAGAAATTGAAAGAAACTAATTAGATCCATTATAAGAAAAAAATGACAAAATATAAATAATAATAAAGTCACATATAGTATATTACATCATTAGTACATTACATATATTACATATTGACTGTCCACAGAAGAACCACTATTAAGGTTAACTTAACTAAAAATAAAATCCAAGTCCAAACTCAAGATAGTGATTATCTCTTAAAAAGGATATCAAAGAAATCATTGATAGATACTCTAGACATGCCTGTATTATGAATGCATATATAAATACAGTGTAATTTGACTCAACTCACCACACTGTGGTGTGACTCAACTGTTAGATGTATAAATGTGGCTCTTCTGCTACCCATAATGCATCTCAATAGTGTCTACTCATCAGACCCTACATGTCTGGCAAATGACAGCATCTCACTCAAACTCCAAAGCACTCAAATCCCACGCTGAGATCATCATCAATGTCCACAGTCACAGTAGACATTATATTACATGAGTACTCCCCATGATGAGTTCACTGATCTTCACATGACATGTAGGTTATCAGACATCATGTGACCTGTAATTAACCAATCCATACTTACAGTCAGGTAGGCGTACAGTCACAATGGATGCTGATTGTTTTATGTATTGTCCATTGTTCCAATAGTTATTCTGATGATTTTTGAAGACTCCACTAATGATGGAAAATCTGAGTCATTTTCATAGCCAAATACAAATCAAAGCATTCAGTGTATCAAAGAGATTTCCTTTTTCTTGTCACAGTAAATTGGACCATGGGAAACTCAATGAAACTTGAGATAATCCAGTAGAGATAATCCAGTCAATGATCACATCTATGTGTGCATAATCGAATCACAATGTTGGATAAGCTTCAGTTCAGACTGAGGGCTTCCCATATATATATATACATATATCAGCATACTGTAATACTGATAACCACAGTCAAACTCTTACATCTGCCATCGAGATGTCTAAAAATATAATTTAGGAAACCATATTTTAGTGTATAACAGTACAATCTAGATCTAGATGTTGTGCTGCTGTTGTACTCTGATTATACCCACCACTGTCATTTGCCTAATGTTCATACAATATTTAGCTCTAGGCCACAGAATTGTAAATATGTTTACAGCTTGACCGGTTGTCTTCTGCTTGTGTTGCGTTAGAATCCCCTCAGGCCTCAGAGTGCTGCTCCAGAGTGGGATGACTACAAATGAAACAATCTTTTCAACTCCTCCTTTACAATCATTTCAACACCAGCACCATGATGAGGCCGCTGAAGGTGGAAACCAGTGGAAATGCGTGATAACTGCCCAGTATAACCAGTGTGCTACTGCTAGTGGAGACTGTCTTCATGAGAGCAACAACAGCATCAGATAAGGCTCAAAGGGGATTCTAGACTGTGGAAACATGCTGCATTCCATTTACCTTGGAAGTTGGAGCTGGGAATGATGTCACACCTGAGTTTGTGTCATTCCAGTTTACAAGTCAGAGAACCAGCTTTAGCCAGGTTAGCCACTGATAGCATTACCAGTTGATAAAAACACTTTTCTCTGTATTTTGCTCATACAATCACCGTAGCAACAGGTCCACAGATAGAAGTTGGACAGTGCTGTGTTTACAGCTGATTTAATGAGACACTCATAAGACAAAACTGCTAATAAACAGAATATTATTACAACTTTCACACTGTTGATACACCAGACTGCCATGTTGGACTTTGAGGTGGGGTACGGCCGACTTTTCGAGTCAGGGATCCAACTTCAGGGGGTGTTCCAGTTGACATTTCGGTAACACTTTATTTGAAACCTATCGCTATAACGCATCATAAATATATTTATAATGTGTTATAATGATGTTATAGCGCTGTATAACTATAATAATAACACACTATAAAACATTTTATCATGACTTATAAGATCAGGTAATATAATGCGTTATCAGGTCAGGTATTATGATGCGTTATAACTGTCATGACCAGCTTCTAAAGTGTTATATCAGCCTATACCTGAGCAGTTTCATCACTTTACTTGAAGCACCCAATGACCATTTACAATAAGTTATAATCACATTATAATGCATTATACTAGTGATTATAATGCATTATAAAGAGTTTTAATATATGACAACTATATAATTATAATAATAATTATATTATTATTATAATAAAATAATGCATTATCTATGTGATCATTGTCAGTGAGTTGTTAACAGTTATAACGCATTATAATACCTGACCTTATAAGTCATAATAAAATGTTTTATAGTGTGTTATGATTATTGTTGTAAAGCATTATTATCATTTATGAGTGTTTATAACTATAGTTATACAGCGCTATAACGTCATTATAATGCATTATAAGTATATTCATGATGCGTTATAGAGATAGGTGTCAAATAAAGTGTTACCGAAATTTCTGACTTGAAACTCAGAAATTCTGACTTCTGAGTACAACTTGAATGCACCAACAGTCCATTTTGCCCAACCCTAGCAGTTACCTAAGACTTATTTTGTCATTTAGTCAGTTAAAGTGTTATTTTCCCTGAATTAAGTCTATACTATAATTTAGTCTGCTTCTTCCAGTACCAGCAAGCTCAATAAAACTAGTTTGTTTAAAGGACCAGTCTGCACGATTTAGTGACATCTAGAGGTGAAAGTTGCAGAATGCAACCAACTGATAACCCCTCCTCCAGTCCCTGAAAGCATGTAAGAGAACGTATGGTGGCCATTAAACTTGAGGTGACCCTTTCTAGAGCCAGTGTTTGGTTTGTCTTTTCTGGGCTACTGTAGAAAATAATGGTGGTACAACATGAACCCACTCCTGATTTAGATAAAAGGGTTCATTCTAAGGTAATGAAAACACAGTGAGTTTTATTTTCAGGTGACTGTACACTAATTAAACCATCTTTATAAAGATTCCATTTCTGCAAAGTCTGTTCTGCTAGATGCTACAAAAGTCTACACGCTGCACCTTTGTGGCTTTATATTAGAGATGGATTGGGTTTGGTGTGTTTAAAAAGAAGCTTGTATGTACTAAAATCTGTTTATAATGTGATATTGGGACACAGCTACACTATGAGGGAAAAAAGTTACACCCACTGTCTTATATTTGCAGAAATTTGTGAAGTTTGATTTTTAAACTAGATACTCAATTGGATCATATTCATAAAAAAACTGTAGTTAATAGTAAAATGAACACAGATTATTCCAGTTTTAACATAGTTTTATGAGTTTCTAAGTTATTATTGATCTTTTTATAAATGGACAGGTCTAAGAAATGTTGGATTGGTTGATCTTGGTTCATTCTTGCTATGCAGCTTTACAAATTCCTGGATATATATAGAGTTCTAAAACTCTAATTACTTGTTCTATTATGGGACTGAATGTTTCAATTAACTTCTAAAAATATGAATGTATCATTTTTATATGTGCTTACTCTGAGGTTAAGTAATTACATCTGGAGGTTACATATTTGAAAGTAACCTTCCCAAAGACGCTGATGGTGAAAAAAGATGCCGCCTCATTTTTCACTGCTTGAGTCATGGTGCAATGGTCCCTGCAGGTCAAAGGCTTAGCTTCATAAACTCACTGGGTGTGTGGCAGCAGTACAGCTATCATTCATCTTTCATTATGTGTCATTTATCAACGCTTATCCGGTTCAGTTCAGTCTCACTGAGAGTGCTCTGAGAGTCCAGAGTCCCTGGCCTTTTGGAAGCTTTTAGGTGTTTAAATGGCCAAAAGGATGAATGACTTCCACGCAGGAGATGGAGAGTGCTAGAGCAGGAAAAGAACTATAAGGAACTAATTAGCCGTATCAGGTCTCAGGGCCACAGGGCGGCTGGCAAAGTCACCCTGGGTTCAATCCCCTGTGATCCAATATTTGGCAAAGTATACTTGCGCAAAACATTTAACAGCGACCTGCTCCAGAGGTACAACAAGACCTGGCTCTCCCTGCATCCCCTTGCATCCCTGCTGCATTCCACACAGGGGATTTCCAAAAGAACAACCACCCCTCTTTTAAGTAATAAAATCCTGAAAAATGCAAAGTTGTGGGACCAAATATTTAGCTGAAGCTCTGAAGACACACCAGAGAATAATAAACTGAGGTTAATCTGAACCATCAAACTGATAGGACACTGCAGTACCTGTGTCACACAGTGAAGAAGGAGATGCTCACATTCCTGTTTTTTTCTGCTGAATCAGCAATGCTTGACAAGTATTGACTAACATGAGCTCATTGCTGTGAGATGGCTCCCGAAAATAAAGTGGGCATAGTGATTTGAAAATGTTTGTCCTTGTAAATTTGTCTGTGTCAGCTGGAGAAGAAGTCTGTCAATCCGCACTTCTATTTAAGCAGCATGAAGCATAATAAAGAGCTCCAAAGAGTCTGGATCTTTATAGTCTGGGGTCAGACTGCAGGAGCTTCTGTCAGTCAACTACATAATGATTTAAATAAGCCATGAACAATATGAGCCAAACACAAAGGGCCCCATTTTAACCATCTATAGCGCATTGCGTGAAGCGTATGGTGCTAGTGCCTTTGGGTCGTGTCCAATTCACAAATGGTCACTGGGCCAGGCGCATGGTCTAAAAGGGATGGACTTCTCCCATTCCCTTTAATATCAAGGAGCGCTGCCACTTTGGCGGATTTGATATTATCACAGTGCATTTATCCAGCAATGTGTTTCAATAATATAACATGAGTTACTTTTGCTGAAAAGAAAGTTGGCTGATGAGCTGCTAACCTCACATTTAATTCATATAAAGGAAGAATATGGAGATATAACCAACCAGTGTGATGAGTGTAGAGGTGTGTGTGGTTATAACCAACCAGTGTGATGAGTGTAGAGGTGTGTGTAGTTATAACTAACCAGTGTGATGAGTGTAGAGGTGTGTGTGGTTATAACCAGTGTGATGAGTGTAGAGGTGTGTGTAGTTATAACTAACCAGTGTGATGAGTGTAGAGGTGTGTGTGGTTATAACTAACCAGTGTGATGAGTGTAGAGGTGTGTGTGGTTATAACTAACCAGTGTGATGAGTGTAGAGGTGTGTGTGGTTATAACTAACCAGTGTGATGAGTGTAGAGGTGTGTGTGGTTATAACTAACCAGTGTGATGAGTGTAGAGGTGTGTGTAGTTATAACTAACCAGTGTGATGAGTGTAGAGGTGTGTGTAGTTATAACTAACCAGTGTGATGAGTGTAGAGGTGTGTGTGGTTATAACCAGTGTGATGAGTGTAGAGGTGTGTGTAGTTATAACCAGTGTGATGAGTGTAGAGGTGTGTGTAGTTATAACTAACCAGTGTGATGAGTGTAGAGGTGTGTGTAGTTATAACTAACCAGTGTGATGAGTGTAGAGGTGTGTGTGGTTATAACTAACCAGTGTGATGAGTGTAGAGGTGTGTGTGGTTATAACCAGTGTGATGAGTGTAGAGGTGTGTGTAGTTATAACTAACCAGTGTGATGAGTGTAGAGGTGTGTGTGGTTATAACCAGTGTAATGAGTGTAGAGGTGTGTGTGGTTATAACTAACCAGTGTGATGAGTGTAGAGGTGTGTGTGGTTATAACTAACCAGTGTGATGAGTGTAGAGGTGTGTGTAGTTATAACTAACCAGTGTGATGAGTGTAGAGGTGTGTGTGGTTATAACCAGTGTGATGAGTGTAGAGGTGTGTGTGGTTATAACTAACCAGTGTGATGAGTGTAGAGGTGTGTGTGGTTATAACTAACCAGTGTGATGAGTGTAGAGGTGTGTGTAGTTATAACCAGTGTGATGAGTGTAGAGGTGTGTGTGGTTATAACTAACCAGTGTGATGAGTGTAGAGGTGTGTGTGGTTATAACCAGTGTGATGAGTGTAGAGGTGTGTGTGGTTATAACTAACCAGTGTGATGAGTGTAGAGGTGTGTGTGGTTATAACCAGTGTGATGAGTGTAGAGGTGTGTGTGGTTATAACTAACCAGTGTGATGAGTGTAGAGGTGTGTGTGGTTATAACCAGTGTGATGAGTGTAGAGGTGTGTGTGGTTATAACCAGTGTGATGAGTGTAGAGGTGTTCAGCAGTCTGGTGTCATCAGCTGATTTAATAAACAGTGAGTGGCTGTGCGTAATGACACTGTGCTCTGTGCAGCATCTTGTGCAGCATCTCAGAGGCTGCAGACTTTCATAGGTTGTAAATTTATGCTCAACATTAAATATGGATATGGATACAGACGGAGTCTTCTGTCCGTGCTCTGCGTTTATTTCGTCTGTATTTCTGCACGTATTTCACACTGGATCATGATTGCTTATATTGTCTACCTCTGTATCATTGACTAATCTGATGCTGTGTATAGAAAACTATTAGAGTTTAAATCAAACTGAATTACATTTACTTTTTTGATTTTTCTTACATATTATAGCCAAATACATCCATAATCCAGCTAGTTTTAGTAGTTTAAATGAGAATAATAATAAAATAATAATATAGTATAGTATAGCATAGTATTTAGAGATTGTTGTATTTTATTTTATTTTTATTTTTATTTTTATTTTTATTTACAGTTGTGTCAATTTTGAATTTCCCCCTTGTTTTTTCAGTTCAGTTTTGCGTTCACATCAGTCATTCTCTGTATGAGAATGGATGTTAACTTGCTCTAATCAGTCAGTAGTGATGTATGTGTCCTGTTCAGGAAGTTGTGCTAGTGATTAGGAGCAGCTAATTTTTGTCATGCTGATCAGTAATATGAGATGAGCCTCATGTGTTCTGCTTCATCACATGTGTCTCTATGTGTACCAATGAAAGTCAGAGTGATACATTTGGCTCAAGGCCTGCCACATGTGTGAGTTATACCACAACTATAACCAGACACACTCATTAATAATACAACTGTATAGGTGAGAGGGGACATCACATCTGCTGCCCATCATTACTTTAGAAAGTCTGTAAACACAGAAGTGTGGGACAGCTTGTGGATAATGTGCTGAGTCATCCACCCTTTATCTGTTATCTAACCCATTAGTGCCAAAATATGACCAGGAAAATTGTGTTTACTCCACACAAGTTGAGTTTTTTCAGAGAGCAGACAGGCATTTCCCTGGGATTAGAAATCACTACAGCTCTTAGCTTTATTTGACCACTGTGCACAGAGAGGCCAGGCATGTGGAGAGTCTCCTTTTTGTTGTATGTTTGTTTCAAAGTGTGTGTTGTGCTTTTTTATTTTTAATTTTTTTTATTTGATGCGAGTTCAGAAGGGAGAGAAAGCTAAGGCTTCATTCTCTAATATTGGGAAATATTATATTGAACTTACTGCACTACATACATAAAAAGTGTTCTTGACTGAAGTTAGAGGAAGGAGACAGAAGGAAAGGCAAAGGAAGACAGAGGAGAAGAGGACTATGGACAACCTCAGTCAACCTCAGAAAGCGGTTCAGCAGTATCAGCATCAGCATCAGCCTGTGATCCACAGACAGATGTTGTTCCAGGTTTGTGAATCAGCAGCTGTAACACAGGAAAAAATCCCAGTATTGAACTTTCAATATTGTTATATTTATTCAAGTGTAATAATTTGCACGGAATAAATAAAATAAAGTAAAAATAAAAAAACATTTTTTTTTGTTTTTAGGATAATAAATGCATTCCTCTTCATGGGAAATGTGTTAATCAACTTAAAATGAGGTAGATTAAATGGTTAAAATAGCATGATTCATGTGTCCAGATGGTTCATCTTGGTTCCAGGCAGAAAAAAAAGTGATGTTTTCATGGTGGAATCAGCTTGTGGGCCAAACTCCAGTCTGAACACCTCACATGATTTCACACATCAGCTTTTTATGTGTGTGTGTTGACAGAACGGTGGAAGAGCTCAGCCATTGCTCTTCAGGTGCTGGAGAAGAGCTTATGTCAAGTATTCAACACACACACACACACACACACACACACACACACACACACACACACACACACACAAGCCAGAAGAACTCCTGCTGGCTAAACATTTCATCAAGAGAAGGATTCAGACAGAGACATTCTCTGACACATCTACTGATGAAGACATGTTTCCTATGCTGAAGGCTGTCCTCCAATTTGCCCTGATGATCCCAGTCAGTCTTCACACATGTTTAATGGTTAAGGAGCACCACAGGCCAGGACAGGCTCACCAAGCAGGCCATCATGTCGACTGAAAAGAACAATCTGGGTGCCGTAAACCCTGACACTCCTCTTATTGACAGGTTCACTCGATTGAAACGATTTCAGCACAGCCGCGAAAATAGAAGAGGAGAAAAAAACAACCTCCCTGACTCAGAAAACAATAAGAGGGCAAAGATTGAGGAGAGATGGGAGAGACAGAATGGAAGGATGGCAGTTGGAAAGGAGTGTCAAGAAAGAGTAGATAGGGCAAAAGATGAGTAGAGAGTGCAAAAAAGGAGAGGAGTGCAGAATGGATGTATATACAGTGTTTTACATATATAGTTATTTGTGATAGTCAAAATCAGTTTCCAATGATGGGAAGATGCAAAGAAAAAAGGAATTAAAAGAGCAAGTGAAAAAAAATGAATAAGGAGGGAAGAGGACGATAGTCAAGCAAAAGGAGAAAAGTTTGAAAATGAGCCAGGAGGAAAAAATTAGTGAAGAGGAAAAGAGGAGCAGGAGAGAAAGCAAGGCTATGAGGAGGAGGAGGAGGAGGAGGAGAGATGATGAGGGGAATGAGAAAAGCAGTGAAAGTTCAAAGAAAGAGAGAGGAGAAAAAATGTGTGATGAGGAGCCAGGAGGAGATGAGGGGAGAAGTGGTGAAAGGAGGGAGAAGAGGATGTACAAGTTTGGATTTGAGGAGTGAGAAAGAGAGAAAAGAAAGTGCAGAGTGAACAAGAAGGTAAAGGAGGAAAACAATGAAGGAGAGAGAACAGTATGTGATGGATGAGATGTGGAGAAAGGAGGTGATGAAGAAGAGGGACAAAAAAGAGTGAAGAACAGGTTACAGGGAGTAGATGGAAGAGAATAAAAAATCTTCAACCTTTTTTCAACTATTATTTTATGTTCTTCTTTCAGTGAAGGACATTTCTTAGGATAAATAAGAGAAGTTAAAGTCTTGTATAGAAACATACTTTGTACAGAAGAGGATTAGAGTCACGTGAAAAATAGATTTAAGTTGTGAGTCAGAATTCTGACTTTAAACTCAGAACTCAAACACATTTCCACATGTGACTCTAATCCTCTTCTGTTACTTTGAGTCTTATCATTTTTATCCATTTAAAAAAACAACTTGTTAAAAATCCTTGACCAACCTTGTCCCTCATTAAAAATCCAGAATCTATAAATACACAAACAATAGTCAAACGAAGTCCATTGTCAGTGTTGGTGCACTAGATGCTTCAAGTTTCCACATCACACTTGTATAGCTATATTTAATATTGGTTTCCATACTATTTGTGATCATAGTCTCACCCATTAAGACTGAATTTAAATCAGCTCAAAACGTTCCACTTTAAAAACAGCCTTCATTGTACACAGTGAAGCGCTCATATTCAATGGTCGGAACATTATTTTAATGTTTCTATTGATATACTGTCTGTAACTCTTCATAGTGTAGGTAGGAGTAGGTAGGAGGGAGCTCAGGGATGACACACTGGCTGCTAAAAGGTTAAAATTCAGACATTTTCTTCTAAACATATTAAATAGGTCATAAATGTATTTCTAAAAAAGGTGTAAAAAGCATTTCAACTATTTAGATTTGAATTGTGGAGCTAGGCTTCACAAACTGTGTTTCAAGATTTCTGTGTTCAGGATTTAGTGGGCGGGTCTGAAAACCACAGCTGCGTTAGCATAAACCCGCCCCTGCTGCTGTAGAGGTATAAATACATTACGCACACTACTACTACTACTACTACAGTCTACAGTTAGCCAGCCATGCTAGCCACCGGGCTAGCTGCAGAGTTAGCCGCCAAGCTAGCAGCCAAGTTAGCAGCAGAAAGCTGTTAGAGTTACCGTCCATGTTTCTGGTCGAGGTGGTGACTTTGATTGACAGGTGACATTTGGTAGGGGGCGGGGTTTCAGCGAACTCGGTGGGCGTTTGGGAGCAGCGTTTGGGGGCAGAGAAAGAGGCTGATTTTTACACAACTTTGAAGCCTAATTTCACATATTTGGCTTTTAATCTTTTTTTTTTAATCATTCAAATTTGGCAGGGTGGTTAACAACACACTTTTCTGTGGTATGTCAAACTCAGAACACATATTTATTCTTACTTTACATGGACTTTAACTAACCCTAACTTTAAAGTGCAAAACTATTGAATTTGATGTCTGTTGCAGTCTGTTTTTGTTGGGTACTGTTTTATTTAAAGTTCAGTCATTTCCTGAAACAGCTGGTGGATGTCATTCTTTTAAATCAATTATCAGTCAAACAAGAGGAAATAGTGCATTTGTTGGGGACTATTTTCAGGGAAATCTTCCTTTTTCCGTTTCAATGTAATCTTGGGCATCAAAGATTGAAACAAGTGTGATGTTGTTCTAAGTTCACTTCTCCAAATTGTTTTTTTGTTTGGTCAAAAATTTAAATACATTTCAAATCAGAAATTTTTTTCTTTGTGTGATCAACAATTTTACATCCCAACCTAATTTTCCTAAAAATTGAGTGATAGCAGCTCTGTTTCACTTATATAACATTGAAAGGGTCACATGTCTACTTGTATAGCTGCACCTTTCTCAACATAGGTAGGGTAGGCATTTATTGATAACCTATAGGGAGAAATTCACAATTGACACAACAGTAGCCACGTAATGGTGAAAAGTGATTCAAATAAATAAATACAATAAAATAAAATACTATATACAATAAACAATCTCTATGTAAAATGTTCTGTAAGTATATAAAATCTACAATATATATACGTTCCTGACACTATGTAGAGAATTTGTAGAGATTTAGTAAATTTCCCAGTCACACAAACAATTATACATCCTTATATCCACACTCCACACCTCAGAGGAGAATATACATAAAGCCTCTCAGTCACCTCACAGATTGGTCATTGCTGACACAGAGCAAGCAGCAGGGAAACAGTGAGGAACAAATCTAACACTTTAAAAGACACTGATGTTGATTCAGTGCCTATCAGTGCTACCAGCAGTACCACTTGGGGCCATAACAAGTGCAAGAGGCGCAGGAGTGATGTGCCTTTGCTCCTTCTCGAGTGTCACAGTCGACCAAAAGAGAAAAGTATATGATGTTTTCTGAGGAGAGGCGTGCAACTCCCACGTGTGAGAAGTACCTCTCATCTCTGTCTGCATTGTGCTGCTGTCTTCAACAGCTCCCTCCCTTCCTTCATCCCCCTTAAGCTCTCTCTGTCAGTTCACTTCATGACCAATGCAGCACACTCATTACCCAGAGTCCTGCTGTCGACTCTTCCGCGTCTTCATCATCTTCCTCCCTCCATCTCTCCTTCTCTCTCTCATCTCTGCCCACTCTATGTTATTGCTTTTGCCTTTTTGGATTTCCAATCTCTCTTTCAAGTTCTCTCTCTCTCTGTCTCTCTCATACACACACATACACACACACACACACACACACACACACACACACACACACACACACACACACACACACATACACACACACACACACACACACACACACACACACACACACACATTTTGTTTCCAAACAGACAAATGTACCATTTGTAATAATGACACAAAATGGGAATAAAAATTGCTCTCATTATGAAATGCAGCAAAAAAAAGAAAGAAATATTTTCAATTCTAACAAAAAGGAGAATAAAACCAATACTGATACTTTGAAATGTCACTTTTAGGATGAAGCAGTTGTAGAATGCTTCTTAAATCTCAGATGCGCTCAGTGTATGTACATTATATAAGAATGAATTAAGATCAAAACAAAGAGTCAGACTATTGTAATTATATTAGTGGTAGCAGCAAAGAGTCATTTGACCTGCTCCTCTTCAGTTCAGTTCAGTTTGTACACTGACTGTATGTTATGTGTGTATACAGTATGCAGCTTACAGCCACCTGAACCTCATTTGTCTGTACTGCCTGTGTAAGCAATGCACATACTATCCATAATGTCACACTATTAATAATATTAGATGTTAAAATTATGATATAGAATCTTGCCGCCAACAGCTGGGTGCAGTGACTGCATGCAACACCTGGAACCATCAGACTGTACAACAACACAGCTCCCAGTACCTCCAACACTAATGTAATGCATATTTATACTGCATTTAGCATTACTTTTCATTTGTATTTTATTTATGATAACTGTTAAGCCACAATTAATAATACTCAACATTTCCTAGAAATATTTCACAATAAAAGGGAGAGACTAAGCCTCTTGAGCCTCTGAGAGGATTTTATTTTGAAATGTTGATTTTAATTGACATAAGCTTCACACCAATCAAAAAACTACAGAGTGGAAGCAACTTATATTAACAAATGAAAACAGTATTTGTGTTAGAGGGAAAGTGGAAGTAGCAGGATGACTGCTGCTGCACAGAAAGAATAAGAGCTGTGGAAGTTGTCCTCAATTTACACAGACCACAAGGTCCACACGCAGGAAGAGGAAATAAAGGGCACCTTTTGAGAATTTGTGGTTGTGACAGTTCTAGTATTTTTGAGCAGTACTGTGCTTAAAAATGCAAAGTTTATCCAAAGGATGGAGTGAGAGAAAAGACCATTAGGGTTATTACAATTAAAAGGGTTCATCTCCTGAGAGCACTAATGCGCTGAGCAAATTGCATATTCATCTGCTTTTCTTGTATCTTATGATCCAATGTGACAGTTTGCTTAGAGGAAAGCTTGTGTTGTTTCCAGAAGGATTCATCATCAGGAGTTCTTTAAGTACATTTATCTGCATCAAACACACTATAATTCATCCTCTCTCTATGACGAATCCACTGCAAACTTCCAGGAAGTGTTAATCAGTTAGTTTTCATGAATGAATGTGTTGGTCAGAGGGAATGTGTGGCGTAACAGTGACTTTATACTAGAGCAGATACATCTGTTACGGTATCTGTTAAGGTATCTAACACACTGGCAGACTACTATTCGATTTAATGAAAGCTCAATACTGTCACCAAAGTGATATGTTTATCCCAGAAAGCTTGATGTCTGATAAAAGCTTGATACATGACTTTTCTGTCCACCAAAGTAATGGAATGTCAGGAGATCTCTTCTTTGCTTGCTCCTCTGTAATGATACCTGGGTTATGAACCTGCTTCTCAGTGAGAAGCTTCATTGTCTGGTGATGATCCCTGACAGGCATATGTAGAAAAATTGAAATCAGATATGTCTGAAATAGCTTTGCAGAGAATCAATCAGAAAATCTCATCAAAAGCACATGAGTTATACATGTGCATTAATACAGAGCTTCTTCTATTTTTGGCTGGACTGCAACAACTGGCTCAGCCCTATAAACACTAACCTCTGTGACTGACTGACTGGCTGACCGACTGACTGACTGGCTGGCTGGCTGGCTGGCTGACTGGCTGGCTGACTGACTGATGAAGTTACACCATTGGTCAGTTTGGGACAGCCAAGCTTGGGCAGCAATGGCAGATATTCTGAGCTGGGTTAAAAGCTGTTTTAATATTTTTTCAGGCCAGTAAGTAACAATTTACATTCCCAATATGTGGTCTGACATTTTCAGAGATGTGAGGAGATACTGGCAAGTTGAGTCCACACCCGGCTGATCAACATGTCGTCATCCTGTGTTGAATATGATCAGATAAACTGACCTGTGCAGCTCTTTGTTAATGTACTGCTGGCTCTACTGTATATGATTTAATTCCTTGTGGAAGATAAATGTTGATTTCACAGATGAAATCTAACAATCATAGCTGCCACATGATTGAGGCCATGATTGCCACATGTCACCACTTCCTGTAGCCATCGTTTCATAATAAAACCCTCTAGCAGCCATGTCTTGCCTTGGTCTTGTTCATGATATTGTGTACATATTAATCTGTTAACAGTGATTATCAGTCTGGCCTGTCTCTCTATTTTAACAAGACCCAGAGTGGGTTTGGAGAGAAAAAGTCCTGTTTGTTTGGTGCAACAGGCTCTAGAGCCTCAGGCTGTGTTTACTGTTGACAGTATCTACATGGCAGAATAAGTATAATGGGTTCCTGAGTGATTTGAAAAAGTCTGCCAGAGAGACAGCCTTTTTTGTGTGTGTGTGTGGTTGTTTGTCTATCAATTAGAGTGTCGATTAAATAAATGTGTTTGGGCTCCATCTCGCCGCTGGCAAAGAACAGAGCTGTCTAGAGACACACCTACAGGAGCTTTTCAGCCAAATTCACTTTCAACACATAGCTGCTCAATAAACAGAATCACACAGAGAAGCTGGAATCTATCTGAGACTCAGACGTCTACCAGCCAAACTGCATACTGACAGTTTGTTCTATCCAACAGGGATTTACCTTAATGCTGGATAGAAGCAGAAATGTGTCTTTGGTAGAAATATTGTACACATTAAATCATCTGTTCACATTCAAATCACAACAAGAAGCACAAATGATCAGACGAATCATTGAGGAATAATAAGATGTAGGTTTAACAGTTTGTGTTGTGTTGGTGTTGGCTATCAGACTACACATCTGGAGTCAACTAGGCGGACGGCGGTCTGGATCCGTTCTATCTAGACCCAGACACTGTTCTATCCAGACCCAGACACTGTTCTATCCAGACCCAGTTCTATCCAGACCCAGACACTGTTCTATCTAGACCCAGACACTGTTCTATCTAGACCCAGACACTGTTCTATCCAGACCTAGACACTGTTCTATCCAGACACTGTTCTATCCAGACCCAGTTCTATCCAGACCCAGACACTGTTCTATCCAGACCCAGACACTGTTCTATCCAGACACTGTTCTATCCAGACCCAGTTCTATCCAGACCCAGACACTGTTCTATCCAGACCCAGTTCTATCCAGACCCAGACCCAGTTCTATCCAGACCCAGACACTGTTCTATCCAGACCCAGACCTGTAACTGATGAAATATTGAGGATTGTTACATTTTGTCTGAGCCAGAGCTGGTGACTCGGACTTGCGACTCGTACTCGAGGCTGGAGACTCGCAAATTACCATTATTTTCATGTTATCATTTATATTCTCATTATTAATTATCTGTCATTCGTCTTCTCTGTTTGTATTTGGGAAGTGATCTCTGGCTGTGACTGAGGATGACAGTAAACACCAACATCAGGCACGCGCCGTGTGTATGCGCGCATTTCGAGCAGAGCCAGTCTACTACTGTATACTGTATTAGAAACTCTCTGATTTCAAGACAATGGCGAGTGAAAGAAGCCCAACAGGAGTCCCTTGGATCGTTACATTTGGTGCTGCGTGCCTGTTATCAAAATACATTGTTGGTGCGATATATTTATTTTATTGTATTTTACGGCATTGTTAAAAAAAACTCTTGTTAAAGAAAAATACAGTTATGAAATTGAAACAATCCTTTGTATTTGTTCCACGTCACATTGCTGTAGATTCTAGTGACACAATCATCAATACTGTCTTATATAGAGGATTTTATAGCTTATAGAATTTGAATTTGATTTAGTGTTTGCGAGAGACTTGAAACTTGACTTGGACTTGACCCTCAAAGACTTGAGACTTGACTCGGACTCTCGCTCAAAGACTTGAGACTTGACTTGGACTTGCAAAAAATGACTTGTGAACACCTCTGGTCTGAGCGTTTCTATTTTAACGGGTGCAGCTTCTCCAGCTATTACGGTAAAAGTGAAGCGGCCCTCAGAAACTCACTGACCACTGTGCATAGCCAATCTTCTCATGTGACGCTAATCAGCCAATCAAATCTGTGCATTCAGACATGTGGAGAGACTGGACTGTGAGTGAGATACACACAGAGAAAAGACTTCATATGTTTTGAGATGTTTTGTTATAAAGTTATTAGATGTGAAATTAAGTTTATGGTTTAAGTTTAAGTTAAGTTTAAAAGTAAAAAAGGAATATTTTTTATTTTTCTAAAACTAAGCACTTTATTAAAGATGCTTTCTGTAATTCACTTCACATTTTAAAGTTTTTATTCATATTTTATTTATTGTATTATTGATTTGAATGCCACAAGTTGAGTGTAAATACTAATAAATGAATAGTACTGTATTTATGTGACAGTCTACATTCTAGCCACTACACACAGATGCTGATGGAACTACAATGCTACTTCAAGCTACTGATAAATAACACACATTATGATGTTCTTCACATTACCTTGAACACATTTTCACTAATTGGACCTCAGTGAATTTGAAGTGAATACCTCTGTTGTAGACAGAAGGGAGAGCTGCCACTTCCAAACCTACACCAACATGTTCCACCAGTCACCTCCTCCACTCTGCAGCACAGCTGGTAAAACAAGCTGAGACATTTACTAAAGGTAACATCAGGCTTTCCTCAACCCTACTGTGACAGCATGGTGTTAGCTGTGAACAGCAGAGCCAATCATTCACTCTCACCACCACACTGATGAGGGAGAACATTCCATTTATTTTGAACACATACAATGAATGGTGTAAAGTAGGGAAGAACAGGGTTAGTAGCAACATTTTTTACTTTCCTTTGAATTCCTCATAAACCATAAACTGAATAAATTCCCTTTTAATTTGTAATGAAATCCTAAAGTGTAAGGTAGGAATAGAGAGGTCTTACTCTCCTTCAGCTGATTCTGTTCAAAAGATATGGGCCGTCAAATATGTCTTGTGCACTTGTGACAACCCCAATGTGGATGGTTGTCACACACTATGGAGTTGGTTGTCTTTGTGTTATTTTAATGGAGAAAAATAAAAAAAATGTATACAGTCTTAAAAAAATATTTAAAATGTTTAGTGTAATTGAAATACAACAACCTAACACATATCCTGCACCAAGAGAACATAAACAGGAAAAATCATTCCATTAAGTGCCTTTTTTGTCCTTATATGACAATATTGTTCATTTTCACCTCTCTGACTGCTCTGAGCTTCACATCTGGAGGACTCTGACCCTTGTTTGTCTTCCTGACAAAGTTCCTGGTCATTTTGCTATCTTAAAGGAATGAAAGAACTAGATATATAACACCATATATGTATATACCAACATGTGACAACCAACCCCGGAGAGAATGTCACAAACATCCCCAACTGGGATTCTTTGCTACCAGCTAAGCTGACAACCACATGTTTTGGCGTAGCTCAGAAAAAAACCTACCTAACTATGGTTCAAATGGTTCAAATGAACAGGTGAGAACATGGAAGTTCCAGCAGCTATGGCTCCACAGGGACTAAACTCAGGGGCTAAACTACAGACAAAGAGGCCTACTTTAAATATTTTGCACTAATGATATGACAGTACAAACATGCCCATACATTTTTGCAGCAGTGTGTCAGTGATCAGAGTAGTTTCTAGTATTTCATCACATTTCAGCACACAGATTGGACCATAATAAAAACGTCAAATACATGTTTTAAACTCTTCATAATTACAAACCGACTGTCAGGTATTTCGCTTCTTTTACTCGTTATTTTGCATCTAAAACTAAATCTACTGAAATGTCAGAATACAGCTATGAATGAGACCCAGGCAGGTCTGAAACATGTTACATTTATGATTCAATCATACACTAATGCTGTTCATGTGTCACTGAATGTATCCAACATTTTACAGAAACATCAGCATTGATTTTTTTTGTTGCATAAAACAGCTGAAACATGCATTTACACATTTGGTACAACATCAATCACTTCATCACCTCTGAATCGATCAGGATCTGAGGTTAATTAATGTTGTGTGTTCTACCACACCTCTACACAGATCAGCTGTTACACACACAGTCCGGATGTTTTTGATGTATTTTGTGTAGTTGTTTGAATAAAGCAAGCCTTATGGATAAATCCTGAGCTCCACCAGCACTGTCAGGACATTTGTAAGTAGCTGAAAGTCTGAGATAAGCCTCCCACCCCATACTTGACCCCCCCCCCCCCCAATGTCTGACTGAAGATTTCACCCTAGATATCATTCAATACCAATTCAATATCATTCAATGCCTCACAAGCTTAAAGATTTCAAAAAGGAGAGAATGAGTGTGTGTGTGTAACTCTCTGCAGATGTAGAGAGATCATTCCACTCTAACTGTGTGTGGCAATTAGCACTGCTCTTTATGAATTGGACTGTTTTTGCATTGAGGTTTATTTGCATAGGAAGGGGCCAATTTTGCACCAAATGTATGCATACTATCTAATTTGCATGTGCAAACAGCAAAGGAACATCTACACGCTATATGACTGGCGTTGCAGTAAGGGTTCCCTTTGCAGGTGCTTTGTGTTTCTTTCTGTCTGAAGAGCCATGAAGTTTAGAAAAAATAATCAGTGACATTCAGTCCTGCAAACAGCACCAGGACCATGAGAAAGTATACTACCCACAGAGCAGGCAGACCCAGGTGGAAACAGTGACAGCTATCAGAGAAGGCTTCAGTAGGAAGACACCTGACATGTCACATGACATCAGGTCTTACCTTCTAAGACAGTGAGCTTGGCACTGGTGTTGATCTCTCCCACACTGTTGGTGGCGGTGCATTCATAGATGGCTTCATCACGGTGGGTCCTCAAAGGCTGGATACGTAGCACCGACCCCGAACCGTCGTCAAACTCAATCACCTGGACAGACGACAGCAGAAACACACAGTAAGTGACATTTCTGACTATTTTTCATGCTCACTTACCATAAATTAGGCTAAAAAGTTTCCAAACATTGAACACAATGTTAGAATGATGCTTTAAAGATAGAGAAGGAGAGTGACCATAGTTTTAAAGGAATAGTTTAAAATTTGGGGAAATTCTTTACAGGAGTGAGATGAGAGGATTGGCACAGGGTATCTGCACATTTTTAATGACTTTTAAGACCTTTTTAAAAGAATACGACAAATTAGACTAGTGTATACACCAGGGGTGTCAAACATGAGGCCCGTGGGCCAGAACTGGCCCGCCGAGGGGTGCAATCCGGCCCACTTTCCTTCCTGTGTTCTTTTCCTTCCTTCCATCTGTCCTTCCTACCTTCCTATTTTCCTATTTTCTTTTCTTCATTCTTTCCTTCCTTTCATCTGTCCTTCTTACCTTCTTACCTTTCTTCTTTCTGTCATTCCTTCCTTCTGTCCTTCCTTCCATCTGTCCTTCCTTCCTTCCTACTTTCCATCTGTCCTTCCTACCTTCCTTCCATCTGTCCTTCCATCTGTCTTTCCTACCTTTCTTCCCTCCTTCCTTTGTCTGCTGATTTTTACTTTTTATAATATGCACACACACAGAAATATAAAAATGAAAATGTGTTTTTTTAGTGCAAGTTACATACTGGAACTATTTCTAAGTATTTGGCGGATGGATATTCTACCATCAACAAATAGTTTTAGCACAACTCTTAACTAAGCTTGAAAGTTATTTTGAGGTTACAGGTTCATACTCATGTCATGTATTGTTACAACTGGGTGATAGAGTCTAATCTAACTCTGTATTGTATAGAACATGTATATTTGCATTACATATTCTCATAGTACTAGCAGAGTTGTGCTGAGTCCCTGCAGGCACAACAGTTGCTGCTCAAAGGTTAATCATGCTGTAGCACTCATGTTGCACTTACACACATCCAGTTGCATGAAGACTAAAGTTTGTTGGCTGTATTGTGTTGTGAGCCTTTTACAAAATTCATGCTTTTATTTTATGGAAAACACCAGAGAACAAAAGCTTTGCTCTGCCACATTGATTGACAGGTGAAAAAACATCATACAATTTAAAAGCTTTTCTACAGTACACCTCACAGTGTGTGCCATGCACTGTTAGATATCATAAGACATTATTCATTTATCAGCAGTGTGTGGTGCACCTTTCTTTTGCTATGTTGACATCTGGCATGCATTATTCTCAATATGAATATAAATGAAGCTAGTTGGAGTTGTGCATCTGACATTACAAAATACACAACAGTCTCTGGAGCATTTGTGCAATGTTGCTGTTATATCATTTTAAAACAGTGAGACTATGCTCTGACACATTCATCTTAGAAAGACTCTGCACACTCATCTTATCAGCATGCATTTGTGTATACATACTATAATCTAACTCCACTTTTTCTTTACTAATTCTAGGCTGCAGTTTACTCACATAGTACATTTAGTTTGGGCATTACAACTCTCTCTGACATGGCAGCACAGCACACTCTGCTTTCATCATTCATTTATCACAGTTTTTGGGCAGGGCTTAGTGTATCCATGATTGTATACATATCCTAATTAGTCTGCTGTAATAACTAAATAGTCATTTCCTAGTCAAATGTTTGGATACAGTTTTTAATCCAAGTGAATGAGAAGGTGTGTCCAAACATCTGACTGTAAGAAAATATTGTAATAATACTGTAATGAATACTATATAATAATACTGTAATCAATATTTCAAAGTAAAGCTCTGCCCCATGTGTATTTTGTGAAGGTTGTGTTAGAGAGCTAACAAGGCTGAATCACATGATTCTACTTACTGATTTAGTTTAGTTTAAATAATCAGCTGTTGTCTTCCTGTTGGCCATGCAACTTTTGTACTTCCAGGTCAAAACTGATGGAGTCTTGTTTATAAAAGCATAAGGTTTAAATAATCACCCAATTCTGTGTTAGACATTTTTAGCCAACTTATCACCACACGTATTACACATATGTTTGGAAATGATGGTCAATATGCCTCATTTAAATGAAACAATACCTCATTTTTGAGTTCATGCCTGTTTTCGAGGGTCAAAATTGACCCGGAGGACAACAGGGGGGTTAAAACTAAAGGAGAACAAACCCCATCAGATCAGCTAAGTCACTGCCTCATTTTAAAAAGCTTTTAAAGACCCACCTGCTTACACTGGCATTTCTTTTATATTGTACAATTGCTGCTTTTTGATATTTGATATTTATTGGTTAATGTTTCAATATCTAATATCTAATAATCTATTTATGCTTGACTATTGTATTTATTGTGTTTTTGCTTATGTTATTCTGTTAATATTGTATTATGTGAAGCACCTTGGAACTTTAACTTTAATTTTAGTATTATTATTATTATTATGTTATCTAATATTGACACACTCCATTATTTCTACTGACACAAGCTTCACTCTGCACACTGTGAGTGTAAATTAATCTTCATATTGAGATGATGTGACACGCGCTCTAACCACTCCATCACCATGGCAATACAAACCGGAATTTTTAATGATGTGCTGTTGTTACTTTATTATTATTATAGGACAGAGCTTTACCCAGGCCATGTACTGAACTTACACTTCCCTTCCTGTTGACTTTTTATTATACCACACAACTGCATGTCTGAGAGGTGAGGTGCAATATAGAAAGGAGTGATGATGACACCCTTAAAAAATGAGGCCCAAGTTGTAATAAAGTAGAAGGAACACATTAGTTGATGATCTTGCTTAGAGTGACCTGATTGGTGATTGGTGACCCCCACAGCAGCTGGAGGAGGATGTATACAGTGATGAGCTTGAGTGTATAACAGGTATGTGAGGGGTGTTAGGAATGTGGTGGTGGTGGGGGGGTGGGGGATGGTAAAGACTCAGAGGTCAGGGCAGTGGGGCTTACACTTCCGTCCTGGTGTGTGTGTGTGTGTGTGTGTGTGTGTGTGTGTGTGTGTGTGTGTGTGTGCGTGCATGCGAGTGTGTGCATGCCCGAAGGAGCAAACCTGACAGGAAGCGCATTCTTTGCTTTAATGAAGGAGGTGCACTCTCCTCATGCCTTGGTAGGAGGTACACCTACCCAACACACTGGGATGCCATCAGTTTGAGAAGCAGTTAGAGAGGAGAAGCATTCCTATTACTCAGAATGACATGAGCCAATTATACAGCCATTATAGAGGAGCCTGAAAATGGAAAATGGCCATTTCATACTAATAAGGTTTGAACTCCTGCATACAAAAAGCAAGTCTGTATGTACAAGTTTTATAAAAAGTTCTGAAAATCACAAATAGAAACTATGATGATAGTTGACTTAAGACTACTCTGAGGTTAGGTTATTATTAGGACTTAATTAAGCATTCTTCACTTATGACACTACACAAGTTACTAAATAGAAACTATATGATGTGTTGTAGATATATATGCAAACTAATTATACCAACATTAGATTATGAGATTACATTTACAAAAATCTGGCTTTCCACTACTATAATCTGTACTTGTGATTGGAGGAGAGTATTACCCATAGTGTCCAGTAAAGGGCGGGACCTGTGCATGATAGAATATTGTTATTTCTGTAATGTCACAGGCATTAAAATGTGAACATTTCTATTGACTATTACAGCCTCCATTATGACTTGAAATATCCTAATTAGTTGACATCCAGCTAGCAGGAGATGATTGTGTTCATATAAGCTTGAGTCAGTCTTGCACATGAATGTATCTCTATTACATGCATGAGTACCATCCTCGCTGCAAAGCTGCATGTAACCATAAAGTGTCATCTGTTTCTATAGAGTCACTGAGTGTGTGTGTGTGTGTGTGTGTGTGTGTGTGTGTGTGTCCTCCTCCTTTATTTTCTTGGACAAAATGATCATCTCTCCTCTCACTGAATATCAACTCCTTGTGACTCCCAACAGGTTAGAACACATCTGCTGCTCTCTTATGATAGGAGTGATTTCTTATATTTAAAAAGTTGATAATTATTCCTTTACATAGATTTTTTAATTGATTGAATTAGTGTGGAGAAGAGCATGGAGCTTGAAGCATCACACTGATGATATCCTAATACATCTAGCTGCACTGGGAGCTGCAGTGTGTGGACTTTTTGAATTTTTATTTGGTCCAGCAATTGCATGTGGGTGTCCACCACAAACCGTTTCTATTCATTTTCCTAAAATAACGATTATTTTGAGAATTTTTGTGCCTAGTTAAGAGTAATTTTCTACTCTGAGATATTTCATAGACATCTGACTCTCCTCCACCTTTTTAAAATTTAAGAGCATTTTGAAGTTTGACATTTTTAATTCTTAAGTTTGTGATTACAAGTAAAAGTAAAAGGCCTTTTATCTTTCAATTAAGTACAAAATTGGACTTTTTACAGTTTGATAAATGCAAGCCCTGATCCAAGCTCAACCAGTCCTGTGTCCAAAGAGAAGAAATCTCTGCACTGGGACCAGGACTCATTTTAAAAATATAGAATCTGACTGTAGCTTAAAGACTGTGTAAAGTGAATTCAGACATTAACACATTAAATAGGTCATAAATGTATTTCTAAAAAAGGTGTAAAAAGCATTTCAACCATTTAGATTTGAATTGTGGAGCTAGGCTGATTTAGTGGGCGGGTCTGAAAATCACTGCTGCGTTAAACCCACTAAGCTGCCAAGCTAGCCTCTGAGTTAGCAGCAGAAAGCGCTCAGATGTAGCATCCATGTTTCTGGTAGAGGTGGTGACTTTGATTGACAGGTGACACTTGGTAGGGGGCGGAGTTTCAGCAAACTCGGCGGGCACTCCCACAGTGTTTGGGAGCAGAGAAAGAGGCTGATTTTTACACAACTTTGAAGCCTAATTTAATATATTTGGCGATTCTTTTTTAATCATTCAAATTTGGCAGGGTGGTTAACAAAACACTTTTCTGTGGTATGTCAAACTCAGAACACATATTTATTCTTACTTTACACAGACTTTAAGAACAACAAATACACTTTTTTATGGCTCATCAGTTAAACAAAGTTGCCTAATACCTATATTACACTATTTTAACTATTCTTTAAGTTGCCATGTATTCTAGGTAAATTAGGACTAATGCTATTGCTACCGCTAACCAACCTCCATCATTAAGCTGCTCAGCTCACTCTCACACTCACTCACATTTTAACAGATAATTTACTGAAAGATGACAATGACAGAAAAGTAGTATTAATCCTCCCAATGCAACCTTTCTTTTTTCTTCTTAATAAATTCAATTCATATGCAAAGCAATAAGATTTACTCTGCTGATGCCCAGGGGGAAATTAACAACAGGGATTTATATTCATGAGTAATGTTATGTTCCAATGCAGAAGGCTGTGTTATATTCCAGCATTACAAAAATCACAGACAGATGTTTGTGGAAGATTATTGGCTGAACAAAATACAAAATATTTAAATATGAGCCAATTCTTACTAGATTCACTTGGCAGTCAGGCAAGTGCCAAAGATTAAATAACAAGATATAAAACAAGGTCAATGCAAATTCTATATCCTGGAAATTGTGTTGAAGATATCAGGTGAGCTCTGTGTTGATGATTAAATGTTACATCCTATCATGATTGTTGTGAGTTGAAGGCAAGGGAGTCTGACATAAAAATTAAGAATCCATTTCTACTTGATATTAACAGTCATCTGTATCTGAATATCTAAACTAGATCAGTAAAAACTCATGTAAATGCAAATAAACACACACACACACACACACACACACACACACACACACACACAAACACAACACAAACTGAATCAGCCAGATGTCTGGAGATGCCCTTGCTCGTATTATTATTGCATTTCAGCCTGTAGGAAATGCAATATGTTCACACTCCACTCAAAAATATGTTTTTCTTCTTATTCCTGCAGTTGAATGTTTGAGCTTCACTGTGCAGAATGATGTATATGCACAGTTTGTTTTTATATTCATCTGCTGCAAGTAGAAAGTTTCTCTGAGCTCACTGGAACATGAGTTTAAGAGATGGACCTATGAGCAGGATTTGTGACATCACGACTAGTTTGGAGCCAATCCTGGTCCAGTATACAACTTATACAAGAGTGACGTGGAAACCTGAAGACTCTAGTGCAAATGTACCTACAGTGAAGTGGGAGACATATTGTATCCAGCAGTTAAAGTCCATGTAAAGTAAGAATAAATATGTGTTCTGAGTTTGACATACCACAGAAAAGTGTGTTGTTAACCACCCTGCCAAATTTGAATGATTAAAAAAATCGCCAAATATATGAAATTAGGCTTCAAAGTTGTGTAAAACTCAGCCTCTTTCTCTGCTACCAAACACTGTGGGAGTGCCCGCCGAGTTTGCTGAAACCCCGCCCCCTACCAAGTGTCACCTGTCAATCAAAGTCACCACCTCTACCAGAAACATGGACGCTATGTCTGAGAGCTTTCTGCTGCTAACTCAGCTGCTAGCTCGGCGGCTAACTCGGCTGCTAGCACGGCGGCTAACTCGGCTGCTAGCACGGCGGCTAACTCGGCTGCTAGCATGGAGGCTAACTCAGCTAACTGTAGACTGTAGTAGTAGTAGTGTGTGCTGAACGTATTTATACCTCTACAGCAGCAGGGGCGGTTTATGATTTTCAGACCTGCTCACTAAATCCTGAACACAGAAATCTTGAAACACAGTTTGTGAAGCCTAGCTCCACAATTCAAATCTAAATGGTTGAAATGCTTTTTACACCTTTTCTAGAAATACATTTATGACCTATTTAATGTGTTTAGAAGAAAATGTCTGAATTCACTTTCCACGGCCTTTAAACTTTAAAATAAAACATATTTGCATATTCAGAGTCTGTAGAATTTTTAATGAGGGACGAGGAGTAAATACCATTGTAAGGATTTTAATTTGGTGATTATATCAGAAGCACATTATTGTTCCAGGCTGAGTATTTTTGTCTTCAGGGAATTTTTTTAGAAAACATCAGCCCAGCAAATTGAGAGGTTACTTTTACTAAAAGCTACAGATGAGCTCTAACTCTATACGGGAAGATAAGTACACTCCATACAGCAGAGTGATGAAGATGAGGGTGACACTGGTACCAGTACTAGTGATTACACTCTCACAGTATGAGTAACAAAGTGAAGGCTTTGTGTGGCAGTCGTGCATCACTTCCGTTAACCATCATGTGCAATAAACGCTTCCAGAATCAAGATCACAGTTATTAATATCAGGTATCAAACATCATGACATGAGTAACAAACAAAAATCACACATGTTAATACCAGGTGATATTGGCTGTAGCACTAAGTATTTATGCAAAGAGATGTGCGTAACAGTGATGTAATACAATCAATTACTGGCAAAACAAAGGAATTAGACCACATTAGGAAACTTAAACATAGAATTAAAAACTTAAAACTATAACACACAGCTGTTGCCCAAGATGAGTGAATATAACCCTTAATTTGTATCAAGGTTCTTTCCTGAGCTGAATGGGTTATGGATTGGGGTTTGGTTATGCTTTTGTTTGCTTACACCCTTGATAACTGATTGTCCTTGACTTCAGTTCCTGTTGTATTAATCAATAAAAGCCTGATTCAACTGAATCTAACTGAATAACATGCCAGCTGAAAGTCAGGCAGAGAGCTCGAGGTCCAACCCCCCCCCCCCCCCCACACACACACACACCCACACACATACACACAGGGTAGCCATCAGTTTGAGTTATACTGAGCAGACAGGTGGAAGATAATTCCTATTACTCACAACGACACGAACCAAGCGTCTCCATCTACGCTGGACTCATGTTGAGTCACTTCACTTGGAGTCATTTGGGTTGGTTGGCAGCTAATGACCCTTCCTGCTGCTCCACAGTGCTGCAGGAAGCCTCATACAAGCCTATTTAGGAAGCAGTTGCTGTATGCATTGATGAAGACAAATGCATAAAATGTTTAGATTCTGGTCCAATAACCCGTGTGTAAAGTTTCTGCACATTCAAATGCATAAAACATGTGGTCAGAACCAATGAAATACAGGATGTATTTTGAAATTTACAGTTTCACTTTTGAAGAAAGCTGCTGACCTGACAGCTGTTTGCTTACTGTTTGTCTTTAATGCACAAGTCTGGTGATATTCTATGTTCATCTTATTGGTAATAAGCCCCATGTGAAGAAAGCAACCATGAATTGATGCTATTCACATGTATTATAAGCAAAGCCTGATATCATATCATATTTCTATACACACTGTTTCACTGGCTGACATGTTGCTTCATAATCATGAACACACACAATGTAGTTTATTTTGACTCAGTCACACACACACACCCTCCTGGAGCTAGGCTTCACAATCTGTGTTTCAAGATTTCTGTGTTCAGGATTTAGCCTAACCCTGCTGTTGTAGAGGTATAAATACATTCAGCACACACTACTACTACTACAGTCTACAGTTAGCCAGTTAGCCGCCGAGCTAGCTGCCGAGTTAGCCGCAGAAAGCTCTCAGATGTGGAGTCCATGTTTCTGGTAGAGGTGGTGACTTTGATTGACAGGTGACACTCGGTAGGGGGCGGGGTTTCAGGGAACTCAGCGGGCACTCCCACAGCGTTTGGGAGCAGAGAAAGAGGCTGATTTTTACAACATTTTGAAGCCTAATTTCATATATTTGGCGATTTTTTTAATCATTCAAGTTTGGCAGGGTGGTTAACAACACACTTTTCTGTGGTATGTCAAACTCAGAACACATATTTATTCTTACTTTACACAGACTTTAAATAACATTGAATAAAAACATTGAAAAGAAAATTGAACTATATATTTATGAGGTGTTTTTTTTTAAGATTGACCTTTTTTCAGTAGGAACTAATGAGTGTGGGGCTGAGAGCCACAGACAGAGTAGAGAGACAGACTAACATATTCATCATTTTGGTCATTTATGGGATTTGTTTGATGAGAATTGTTTAGAAAATTATAAAATAATAGCAGCTAGACACCAGACATACCCTTTCATTTTACACTCTGAGAAAGCCAGGCTGATACACAGTTAAATGGGATAATTGCAGTACTTTCCAACCAAACTAATCCCAACTTGATCCTGCTTTATCCTGCTGACACACCTCCAGGTTGTCAACCAACTTGAAAATATGCGTATACATAGAAACATATTGTTGCACTGGGTGAAATGTTCCTTCATCATAGCATTCTAGCCATTTCACAACTTCATTTTGATATCTGGAATGAAGCTCCATGTCTGTGTTTTAAAGAAAAACTTTAAAATTCAAAATAAAATAAAAAGATAAAGTAATGCCTGCCTCATACTTTAGTTTTTAACACTGCTGTAAAACACAACAGACCTTGACAAAACTGATCTCAAGCAAGTTTCTTTGTTTTCTGTTCATGTTTCTGTCAAAAGGAGCTTTCAGTGGCAGCCTGGATGGAGAAAAACGTTCATCCAAAAGTCTCTGGTCTCATAACCACTGCTGTCTTCCCACTAAGAATACCATATTCTATTGTTATTGACTCATTTTATAGATTAATGTAAGTATTTTAATCTGGCTTTCAATTGAACTTTATTTATTAATCTGTTTTATTTTATATTTTAGCCAGTTTTACTACTTGGACTATCCTTTTTATTCAATTTTATTTCCTCTTTTATGTCTGCATTTACATTTTACTCTTTATTATTTTATTTTCTGTTATCTTTTTTTCCTTTTAATACCCCTCCTAACATTTCTTCTTTTACCTACTTTATTTTGTAGTGACTTTCATTTTTTCCTTATTATATATATATTTTCTATATTTTTATTAATCTTTTATCACTTTTTATTTTATTTGGTTATTCCTAATGCTAACCTACCTCTGGTGTTTCCTCACTGCAGATTCATGAGAGTTATGATAGCGTTTCTTAACTTCCTGTTTTCATCCATCTTTGTGTTAGATTAAGATGTAAAAAAGAAGAAAAGTGCCACACAAATAAAGTTGAACTGATTGATATTATTAATTATACAAATGTATTAAGACAGTTAGGAGTACATTCATCATGGAAAATACCTATAGTAACTGTTTTATCAATGCCTGAGGTTTGATGTCAGAAGTGTCATAGTGTTATTAAAGTATGAGCTCATACATACATACAAACTGAGTGAAGCTGACAGCCTGTCAGTGTCAGGCCTGTGCCTCAGCTACAGCAGGTTATCACAGTTTACCTAGTTTCACCTGCAGACTTTCAACTCTGTGATGTGATGCTGAGACTCAGCTATCCTCATTAGAATATTGCAACAAACCTGATTAGCATTAATAGGCAATAAATAAAGAAAAGCTGCTGTACAGACTTGTGTCCACAGTGGTAATTAGTAAATACAGCCTACAGCTCAGCCTCACACATCCACCTGATAGTTTGTTGTCTTCTGTTGACACTTCTATTGTTATTGTGAGTATAAAATGGCATGGTGCGTAACCCCTCTATCTCTGTCTGTCTTAGACACACTAATGCAGAGAGCTAATGAGCAGTGAAGGAGTGAGATAAAGGAGGTACGGCTCATTCCAACACATCTAACAGGGAGGCTTTTGACGACAAGCTCTCCGGTTGTACCTCAAAGCGTTGAGAGCTGACTTTCTTCCCCTTCTTCATCCAGGTGATGCGTGGTTTGGGTTCGCCCACCGCCTGGCATACGAACGACGCCACTCCTCCCGAAATCCCTGTCTGATCGTCTGGGGACTTGATGAAGTTGGGCATGCCTGAGGGAGAGACGGCGAGACAAAGACAGAGGGAGGGAACAGACAGAGAGAGAGAGAGAGCAGCGAAGTTAGGATAACCAATATCAGATAAAGAGCCTTGACAGAGAAACAGCTCTAGGCGGGTTACAGGGATTTTACATCTCTACATCTGCTGTAAGTCTTTCTATAACAATATGCTCTTTCAAAAGCTGGATCACGCCTGTAGCCACACCTTGTAAAAAGCAATGCCTGTAAAAATAGCAGAGCGCCATCCTTCCTCTGATAATAAGCAGCACCTGTCTGTCTTATTAATAGTGGCGGGGAGCAGACGGACATGAATGAACAGATAGAAACCTTGAACAATCTGCTTTGAATGCATGAATAAACATGCGTCATAAACTAACAGTGAAAGCAACATTCAATGAAGGTGTGCACTAGGAGGACCACTACTGTACATCACCACAATAAAATGCTGAAAGCCCACTATTCAATGGGCAGTGCGTGTCAAGCACGGCTCAAAAGATATTCACACTCCATGTCACGCTCATGCACATGTGCAAGACACCCTGTGTAGTTTTTGACCACTAGTAGCACTGTTTGACCACTAAGTAATGTTTTGAAGAGAACCAGAACCAGATTTTTGGTCAATACCAGTACCAACCAGCTTCAACCATAACATTTGCCCTCAGAATCAACCCTAAAACTGTTCATACAAACAAAAGCATTTCACTGTACCTGTAAAACACTGGCTCCCACATAAACAGTGCTGAAAACATCTGGCCCATGGTAGAATGTAATTGCAGACCCCAAGGCCGGACTGAGACAATAATTCAGGCCGGGAATTTGACACCATTCCAGGCAACCCTTTTCATGCAGACTTCTAATTTTAAAACCTATTTATTGATATAACGGTTAAAAGAAATTTCATTGAAAACCCTGTATTCAAATGGTCTAGCAATGGGTGAACCCTAAAAACAATCCACTGGCATATGTAGGTCTACTTTGAAATAAATGAAACAGAGCTATATGTAGGCCTATTTCAGTTCTCCTTGTATATGTGGAAAATGAATCAAATGAAAAGGAAAGACTATTAATGACAGCAAAGAAGACTCCAAATCAGGAAAAATACTACCGTAAAGGATGTGATTGAATGATATAAATGAAGTTAGAACCTTCTTGACTGACCTGCCTCTTGGTGAACATGTCACTTTTTTTTTTACTATATTTGTGTTTTCTGTCCCTCTCCCTCTCTGCTCCACCTTTCCTTTTCTTCTGTTCTCCCATTTCTCGCAATTTGAATAACAGGGCAGATTTAAGACAGCAGAGCTGTAATAATTCTGATTGCTGTGCATTGCTGAGCGGTGTGATTATATAAGCCAGATAAGTGGACTTGATTGGTCCAGAAAACCAACTCATTCTTGCTTGCTATATTGTTGCTGGTGAAGTTGACAGTTCTAGCCAGGCCAGAAGGACCATCAGGGCACTGGGAATTGTCAATTAGTCAATTTGAAATATTGACACCTCTAATGAAATTTCACACCCTCTAGAAAGTGGTGCAGTTGACTAAATCTGTCACAATAGCACAGTTTAAACACTAGATAAAGACAAAGACCGTGTGTTCACATTGAGGACAACAAGGCAATTAGTTGCTGGGTGTTTAACTTGTGTTTTGTTGAGCTGTAAATGCTTGTGCTGGCGGTGTGTCATATGACTATATTCATGCTTGTTTAGCTGCCCTGAGACGTTTTTAATCTATAGGGGGCGCTGTTGCCCCCGCTGGCGGGGGCTCTCGGGTTTACAGGCAGTGATTGCCATGCAGAATTACATCATGAAGATCCACATAAACTTTTTAATGTATTCCTAAACTGATTTAAAAAAAAAAAATCTGAAACAGTTGTGAAGGAAGGCACTTTTATCAAACAAACCCACAAAGCATTCTCACGTTGATTCTCAAACTGATTTACACATTTCATGTACAAATCACATTACAATATCACAGAACACACTCCTGCCAAACTTACAGAAGTCGTATTCTTCGGTTTCTGTGATTTAAAGAGAACTATTTTACAAATTCATCCATGTAAAGGGAAGTGGCTCGTTTAGACTCCACGCTCAAAATAGCCATTGTCCCATAGACTGTATAGGTCCGTTAGCAGCTATTTTCACTCGGAGAGCACGAGAACAACTACTACTTCTTCTTCTTCTGTAATTGTTTTGGTGGCATACATAGACATATATGTACGTAGATGCCGCATTGACTGTGGAGTGGCGTGCCTAAAGCGCCGCCATCTTGGTACACGGCTAGCAGAGGCAGTAGTGCATGTATTTCTATGGAGGTAAGAGGTGCTCCACAGTTTCAAAGTAGAATTATTCACTGAAATCTCGACCGATTTCCAAACGGTTTGATTTGTTAAAAACGTGTCTATGTCTATGGTGGCATAGACTGTATGGTTGGTGGTTGAAATTCAAGTTGAGTGTACTACTGCCACCTTCAGTTTCGGTGGAGAAGTACTTGTGTGAGGTGTGTTGTGAAATGCGTCCATATAGCAGTGTGTGTGTGTGTGTGTGTGTGGGGGGGGGGGGGGGTTACTTATGGTGAAATATTACAGTTATAATATGCTTTTGATTGGCATTTTACAATCTTGGCGTAAAACCACACAATGAGTACAGCTGCTTATCAGCCTAAACAATGTTTTACTAAACCTCACCTCATCACATCACCCTCAGATCACTTTAGAAAAATATGTGGATGCCTGGTCTGAACTATGAGTGAAGAGCGCACATTCTGTCTTTTTAAATACCAGTTTATGTGAAATGGAAATGGCAATGAGAGTGAAATGAGCATGATTGTTGTGTGTGTGCATCATTTATCCACCTGGCTTCTGGTGTTCTTACTAGGATGATACTCAGGCATTTCTATTGGAGCTTCATCTGACCTATCTGTAACCCATTCAGAGCTGAAAACCACTTTATTCAGAGGTAAATGAAATGTCATCTTTTGACAGCAATAATCTCGCTATCTTCTAAATAATTGCTGATAGGACTGATAGACAAAACTATAAAGATAAAACCCAGCGTGTGATAAACCAGAATGATCCTTTTAAGCATGTGTATCTAACATGGTCTTTGGTGTCGGGCCAGTTTCAAAACTAAGTCTCATCATCTAAAGTTTGCAGCTGATTTCATCATTTATTCATACTCTAGCTGATTATACTTAAAGTCACATTGTGTTACTACATTAATTTCAGGAAATGCTGATAACACTGTTGATAAATTGTTCTTCTCTAAAGATAAAATCATAGTCAAATTTAATTTTGACACTAATTACTGCTCCAAAGCATAATTTGTCTTGTGGAATGAGCTAGTCATCTGTGGTGTTATTTATATTGCTTGTGCTGGGCTGCTGAGTCTCTGTGTCTCACTCATGTGTTGAATTCTTGGCCATTGTCTGGAAGGACACCCAGGCCTGTTAACACTCACAATGTCTCCTTCAGAGAGAGAGAGAGAGAGAGAGAGAGAGAGAGAGACAGCTGGAAATGTGGAATCAAATATTCCATGTAGGAGAAAAACAGAGGACTGTATGTTCTACCTCTGAGGCCACACCTTTGTTTCCACACAATGTATCATGATGCAGACAGTTATCTTTTCTGAGTGCAGGGTCAGTGTGTGGCAGTGTGTGCAGAGACAGGTAGATGATATTTGAAGTGTGTGGGCTTGAAAGCTTCAAAGTATTGTCATCTAGTGGTTCCGCTCCCGCCTTGCTGCTGCCCTCAGATTGTCCCCCTGTCAGCACTTCTCCAATCACAGCTTGGTTTACTGCTGGAACTTTGAAAACACTGAAGTACAAACCAAGAACTACACAAACCAGAACAGACTTCTCACAGGATGTTATCTGTCTGACTTCTACGTCTGTGGTTTGTGGCTCTTTTCCATACCATACCCAATAATATACACTGAGGCAGGCCGCCCACGCATTCAGTTAAGTAGGTAAATAGATGCAGTGAAAACACACAAACAAACATGTTGGGTTGTATAAGTAGGGACTAAGGGTTAGAGAAACAGACTTGTGGCTACTGCTTTGACTGATTTGTTCTTTCCTCTTAAACACTTCTGAGATGCTCCTAACCCCCAAACTGCTCCTAAAGAGATATTCAGTGGTCATCACAGCAGACTGTGGTTGTGCTGGGGAGCTTCCAGGTGTCAATGTGTGGCAAAAAAAATCGGTGAAAACTTTACAACATCACAACCCCTCTGCTGACCATTAAATCAGTTGCCTGGGAAACTTGAGAATTATGTTGCCTAGAGTAAAGTCCATATGCAACCCACTCACATTACACTTTTTTAAACATAATTAGGAAATGTTTATATGGCATATCCACAGAAAGTTCACAATGCATTAACTGGATTCCTACAATATGTGCTCCTGCCGACTAAAGCATGATTTTTTCTATGGTTATGTTTAGGCTTCCTAAAGCACTGGGATGGTGGTCTTTGACCAATCATGTTGGTCCAAAACTTATTTAGGGAAGCAAATAAACATTAAGGCTGTCTTCAAAGTTTAAAAAAATGGGACCTAATGAGGTAATTTGTTTCAATCAGTTAGAATACTAACACACTAGCCTTATACTAGACTGTATTGTGGATCCAACATGTTTATTAATTTTGTCCACTGCTTCATTTGAGTATCAAGTTAACAGATCTGGTGTTGTGGTAATATAACTGTAAAGCTGTGACATTACCACTATATTTAAATCTATGATATTGAATACTAAATACTTTCTCACATGACTTGTCTGATAGCTGGTATCGTCAGTATTTGTCAGTGTGGCTTGTTGGTTTTCTTCATTTCATATTAAATTTAGAAAAGAGTCTACATTACTGTTAGAGCAACATAGTATGGATGTACGTGGATTGGATTGAGAGTGTAAATAAAAAGTGATAGCACTAATAAACATATTTTGTCTGAAACACGGTTGCTATATACACCATAAAAGAGCTTTGTGTGACAATAAAATATCACTCACCCCTACCTACAACTCTATGAATAACAAATACGAAAGACTTGCATGTTCTATGGATGTAGCCAAGTGTGATTTCTGAAGTCATATGAATCTAAATGAGATATTGACTGTCTTCCTTCACATCACCTCTCTGTGATTTATCTTTACAGAGTCATTCACATGTTCATTTCAGCTATAACATCAGGTGACATGAAGTGTTTACTGTGCTGCTTTTCCTGTATAAACCTGGGCTGCTCCTACTGTAGGTGTGTATATGTAACAGCAACATTTTCAAAATGGCTGGCTGTAAAGTAGAACATAAATGTTCCAGGAAGGGGTTAAATCCTGTTTGCCCAGCAGGGAGCCATGAGGAGCATGTTACAGGCAAAGCAAGACATTTTCACAGTAACTTCTGGCAACTAATAAGTATGCTCTTTAAAGTTCAATGTGATTCAAAACCCAATTGTGCATTTGTAGCCAAAAGCTGCTCTCCAGGTGCATTGCCATGGAAACCAAGTGATACAAGATGTACAACAGGTTAGTGTGGGGTGCTGGGGCTGGTCAGTGTACAGCAGGGAAATACTGCCCTTTACAGCACTAAGAAAAAAATAAGTTAGCATGTGAGTCAAGACACCACAGAGGTTTTTATCAGAGGTTTGAAGGAGGCAGAGGAGGTGGGTGGAGAAGGAGTGAGCGGATCATACCATTATTAAGCTATTTATTTCCCATGGCTGCTGTTGGCTGACCCTGAGGCTTGGCACTCTAAATGTAAAACATGCTGGTGCCCTCGCCTCACTTCACTGGCAGCTGCGAGTTGTCTCTCACTTGCATTCTTCTCCGACCCTGTATTTGCCATTTCTTCTGGAATGCATTTCTTAGAAATATGTCTACTTGACCTCTCACATATAATCCACAAGGATAGGTATTTATGACGGGGAGAAAATGGGCAAAAGTAGAACTTTTAAAATGTTTCAAAACCAGTTGAAAGAAACACAATGAGATCACTTCATCAAGAAATGAATATATACAATGGTGTTTTTTATTGCAGTTTACTGCAATGTGCAGGTCATGTATTTCCAGTCAGAATAAATTCTGCCATCATCAGACCAAATTTTCCATCTTTTTGTACTATAACAAATTGCAAATATAGCAACAAACCCTCCATCATATTTACAGGTACACATACTGAGGTGACCTGGATGATGGGTTAAAGGATCAGTTCCTGCTAGCCTGACTGAAGGTTGAAGCTAACCCCTCTGGACAAATTGATAACAGTCAAATGTCTTGACCTTTGAACGTCTCAAAATATACACCAAACCTCTTGACTGTACTCTGCCAAGAGCTATGAGCATTTCAGAACCATTTTAAAGGTTAAAATTCCATCTTTTTCTCACTGTGAAACTGTTAGATAGAAGCTGCTGGCATTGTACCTACAGTACATATCTTGTAGGTCCACTTGTTGAATGTTGTTTTCGTATTGCTTCTTTAGGTAACATGAGGGAGTTTAGCCAGAGCATCAATGAAGGTGATAGTAGACAGACTTAGAGATTGTTCAATTACTAAAAATAATACCATTATTAAGAGCTTTGCAAAAATACAAGTATCTCAAAAAGTAAGATGAAAACGAGCAAATCAAACTTATCTTAATTCAAGAACATTTAGCACATACACATCCAACCTTTCAACTCTGCTTTCCCAAACCAACACTCTTCCCTACACTGCTTCTGTGGACAGAGACGCTCCTTCTGTGGATAAAGACACTGCTTCTGTGGACAAAGGCGCTCCTTCTGTGGATAGAGACATTGCTTCTGTGGACAGAGACACTGCTTCTGTGGATAGAGACACTGCTTCTGTGGACAGAGACGCTGAATACAGGTCGACTCAGGAGTGGGGAGACCGCATACAGGTGGAGAGTATGGATGGACTGTTGTGCTCACAAGACAAATTTTTGAGTGTGAGGGGAACAGAAGTGACTCTACAGTCCACTATATATTGGGGGGAGGGGGGCTTTGAAAGGAGCACAAAGGGAGGGGTGTTATTTGCTTGGATGTTTAGTTACTCTTCTACTTAGTACTGATTTGTGTCTTCAATACTTTGGAAGAAGATAATGAGAGTCATATTGTATATGATCTGAGGTGAACAGGATTGGGTATTATTCTGTTTTTTGCTGTTTTTTGTATGAGAAATAACTATTATTATTATCATTATTATTATTATTATTAGTAGTAGTGGTAGTAGTAGAAGTAGTAGTAGTAGTAGTATTGTTAACTTTTTCTTTTTGGTGCTATAGACAAGTGATAACCTTCTCAAGATGGTTTCAGCTAGCTCAATTTATTCAGTGTCCATATAGCCAAAGTAAACTGAATACAACAGGGACACATTCTATGTGAAGACTTTTGCACTGTTAGCAACAATATGTTTCCTCCCAGCAGTGCACAATGTTTTATATCACTCTTTCAGATCTGCTTGTATTTGCTGAAAAAGAATGTGTATACTTCTGGTAAAAATGAATGCCTCCGTGATGAAAACCTACAGAGACACAACAGTGATGTATAGAAACACCACAATGTTCCAAACAGTCATCTGTGCATCACGGAGTATATTTTGTATGATTTTAAATATAACTGCTACATTTTGGCTGCACAGAATGTGACCCAGGTTATTTTCTTGCTGCCAAAATAACATGGGAAACATGGGAAATCACCCAGTGGGGAGGAACAGAAAAGTGATACTGCAGAGAAAAGTACAGCTACATTGACACCAAGCCCTTGGAATAATCTTAATGTAACACATAGTTGATGTCTAACTATGCAAGAAAGTTAAGGGGTGTTTTTTCTTTTGACCTGTGACTCATTAGCATTGGAATATGCACAACTCTGACTACAGCTCAGAGAGAATCGAAACGCATCTTTATAAATTGTAGCAGAAATGTCAGTATCTAAAATCAGTAGCCTTATTGTTTTCATTCAGTGTGGAAGGGAACTAACCCTTCTATGACCTCTGTCAGTATTGCTTCTGTCAGTGTAAGTGCTGCTAGTCTTTAAATGTATACTGTGAGTTTTGGGAGATTACCTCATTAAAGTCTTGATGCCCCAAAGTCAATTGTAACTCCCACAATATATGATTATATACTACTAATTAGCTTTGCCAAATCCATTTAGGAAGAAACATAATTTCTGCTTAGATTATGTTCACTGAGGAATCAAACATCATGCATATTTTTAAGGAGATATATCAAAAAGTTAAGAGTTTATAGATAACTGCAATAATAACACTCAGTGTAGCCAGTGAATAGTTAGAATATATGATTACTATTAACATTTTCTCATTGTACTAATAAAAAGCCTTGGGGATTTGGGGGGCGAGGGGGGGCTGGTCATGCTTTACCATCAGTGATTCATTCATCAGCTGATTATTAACATTCAGTCATAGTCATACAGGGCATGTATACAGTGGCATTTAAAATATAACCTGACTAATTCGTTACCTTTATGCCAGTTCATGTGTCTGAATAGTTTCCCCAAAAGAATCATCATTGCTACTTGGACACTTTGATATATAGCAGCTTTCTCAAAAAGCATTTTCCACCAAATCCAGCTGTATAATCATTGGCTCTACATGGCCAATTACTCAATGGGAATCTAGACTTGATTGACATAGACTTAGGTCATCCATTAAAGACTAAAAATTAATATCTTCTAAATGGAACAATAATTCTCAAAATTGAATTAGCAGTCAGCTCTTTCTCTGCAGCATCCAGTCACCATTGGGGCAGCTGTATGTTGAGGAACATATGCATTATTTCTTATTGCCAGAGTGTTCACATTGAACCTGCTATTACACAACATAGTGTATACTACTACTATACCAATGTTAGCATGGGGTTGTGAAGCCAATGATCTACCAGGACTGGACTATCTTGATAGGAGATCACCCAGCAAAGCAAAGGAACAGTATCTTCTGAATATGTCATTCATAACTGACATGACAACTTTTAAAATCCTGTCAACAGTAAGTGGTGATAAATTGAACATTGACTGATAGACAGAAATGATCCAGAAACCCTATGGTAACAGAAAGCCACACAACAGCTATAGACACAGATATGAATACAATAAGCTAAGCGTGTTCTAAATGCCAACCACTCGTTCCTGCTTATTTAGTGGCTGATTTTTGCATAAAGCCAATGTCACAGAAGACATGCATGGCTGGAGCCACATAGGGGAGGTAGGAGGGAGTAAAGAGGGAGCAGCAGCCCACAGGAGACACAAGCTGGCTCTCTGTACATGCTGTTTATGGGAATTATGATGGATCCAAAACGCTCGAGGTGGAAAGGTCCTCATATAGAAATGGAAATGTGTTTGTCAATGAAAGACAGGATTAACTCAACTGTAGCTGAATATAATGTCTAGATTGAATGTTTTTTTGACCCAAAATTGTTGTTGTACCTCCAGAACATTACTTCTCTTGTTCCAAGTCTCTCAGCTGAAGTTCAAGTCAAGTTTCTACTCAATCACAACAAGTCCACGTCAAGTCTCAGGTGAGTTTACAGAAGTCTGATCAACTCTCAAGTCTTGTAAAAGCAAGTAATAATGGGTAATTTTGAAGACCATCAGGGTAAGGGTTGATTTATGGTTGCTCAGAACTGGTTCTTAGGAGATGTTGTCAGAGGCGACGGGGTTGGGGGAAACGCAATATCGTTTAAATATTGGAATAACAGTAATAGTGCATATTTTCAGACAGTCTAGAAGGTAATCATAGTGTTGCACTTGTGTCGTGAATGAAAAATGAGCATGAGAGAGATGTTCAAACTCTCACTCCTATCTCACCTTTGAACAGCTGGCCAATCATTGTGTGAACTGGGTGTAAATGTTGGCTTGTCTGTTTTGGGAATGTTACCTCTTTCATATAGAAGGGGCGTTAATGTGCTTTTTCCACCATCTGACAAGCATGTCTTGAGGAGTATGCAGCCACTTTAAGTCCCGTTTACAAGGATTCATACAGTGTGAGCTTCATGGTGACCTAGTGGTTAAGGTGCCTATGAATCACAACATCCTCAGCCCAAATCTGGCCGGGAACTTTTGTTGCATGCCAGCTCCCCGTCTGCTTTCCCTCAGTTTCTGTCATCTCTATGCTATCTAGTTGATAACAAAGACATGAATGCACAAAAGATAACCAAAGTGTTGATAATACAGAGTAAACAGGATATGATGTGTGGCTGTGTGTCAAATACATATCACCTGTCACCTCAAAAAATGTCCCACTCCAAGCCAAAGCCAACTCTAACAGCAGTCTGTCTTAAAACCAACTGCAGCCATATGCTAAAGGCCACACAGCAGCTTAACTGCAACTGAAGAGCTGTATGCATACAGAGACACAATGAAGAAGCATTTTAGAGCAGGAGATCAATAAGTGTGCTGGACTAAGCCCAGTTTTCCATCATTAATAATGGAAAGGCCACTAAAAATTCCTTTAAACTCATTCTACATGTATTTATTGAGATTGATTACACATACATAGCTGTAGTCAGACAAACTATTAAAGTGGTTTGCAGATGTAGATCAGAGGAAGTACAGAAATGTAGCGGGATTGTGTCTGCACCTGGCCAACTCTCCTCTGCAAATACCAGAAAATATCGACTATTACATCAGTAAGTCATAACTGAAGGTGTATTTGACTTGCTGGTTTTGTTTGTTTGTTTTTGAAATCTCAAAATACCTCATCAAAAACTAGAAAAAGAAAAACAAAGTCTGGAGGTCTGGAGTGAATAACATTGATATTAATCTTCCGCAAGTTTTCTCTATATTGGAAACTAAAATGTGAATAAAAAGAATTATTGCATTCACTAAAGGTGCAGTGTGCAGTTTAGTGGCATCCTTCCAAACTTGGAAGAATTGGAATATGATATTCATAAGTATGTTTTAATTAGAGTATTAACACCAAGAACTACAGGAGGGGTAGGGCTTCAGTTGGTTGAAATCTGCAACCTCACTGCTAGATATCACTGCTCTTTAATGGGTCTAATTCCACCAATGGAAGTCATGAGGCATTGTGTAGTTTATTACTGTTGAACATGTGGAGGGAGTATCATTGTAGATAAATTGAGAGGGAAGTCATAGTCATTTATTGTATTTTTCATTAAAAAGGAACAGAAAACTTTCTTTAGAATCATGTCTTTTCTGTGCCTATATATTTGGTAGACATGTGATGTACTGTGCAAAGCATTGGAAGTTACAAAAACATCAAGTCACCACATTTTATTATGACATTTCCCCCTGAAGTCCACACACACTACTGCTGTGTCCAGAAGTTAATTTGAGGATAACAAGCTGCGGTTCTAACAGTCAGCAGCATCTTGCCTGCGGTCACCTAAGCATGGTAACCTGGTTACATGTATGTGTGTTCTGAATTTCCACCAGCTCAGGATGTACTTTGCAGACCAGCCTTGTATATCCAACATCCCCCGGCTACTGAATAATTGGTGGAATAAACTGTATTGGTTATGAGCTCATCTCTTCACGGGTGGTTTAGCTCCAAAGAGCAGAATGTTTTCTTCATTCAATTACTCTGGTAAATGATGCCACAGTAAACAGGAGATTCTGCTTTTCAACACAGAGTGCAGAGGCCTGTGGCAGCGCAGCCTCCTCCACTTTGACAGCTGTCTGACACCAGGCAGGGACTCCATCCTCACAGCACATTATGATGCTTACATGCTACACTAACTGCCTTGCACTGCTGCTCATCACTCTTCATTCCAGTCGCAGCGCTACATTGTGACTTTCTACAGATACCTGTGGGAAACCTGTTCAGATAGTGATGCAGGCTAGTGGACAGCACATTAAAATGGATGACTTAAAGGTAAAGAGCCAGTGGTAAATACATCATTGTGGACTATATATCACCGAAAGTCTAGTAGGATATATGGAAGATATTGGGTGTGATCAGACACTATGAGAATAACGTTGTCAATGGCTTTACTGCATCTTAAAAAGTATCAAAAAGAGGATCTGCTAAAACTGTCTTCATCAGATGGGCTGAGGGAGTAGTCGTCCACAGTAAAGGTCATCAGTGGGAGTTAGTTTAAAGTCTGGGGTGAGGGCCTAGATTGGTAGGCAATATGGTGTTTGGGGGGTTCCATGCACAGGGACAGGAAGGCAGGAAAATGAGAGTTTGTAGTGTCCTCAACTTCAGCTCAAATCATATATGATATGCTGTACAAATAAAGCCTCCATATGAAAATGTGGTGTTGTTTCCTACAGTGGTCAGATTCACCTAACTGAAACTGTTAGTAGAACTTTATTGTACTCTATACTTCAACATTGTGGCTAAGTGTTATAAAACAGCAATATCACACTCTTCAAGGAGTCATTTTTCTCAAACTGAAAATAATTGTAGGAGGCCTCATAAATAAAAATCCTACGCTGAGCTTTGACAGTTTTAGTCCAATTTTAATTTCTTTCAATCCCAAAAAGGGATACCAACTATTTCTAAATGGGCCCAACTTTGGAATGTAATGAGACTCCATGCTGAGATAGTTGATGAGCTTCTTCAATTTTCATCCCAAAATGCTATTAAAGCTCTCCTCACTATTTTCCACTGCAGTCTCTTCTTCATCCAGAGGAGGACGAAAAAGTTCTATGGTTAATGACTGACATGGGAATGTACATGGGACAGATATTAGCAAATATGGTTTATTTTAAACATGTATTTTAATAAATGATTACATTAGAACTGTGTGAATAGAGATTCAAACTAATATTGCTGTGAAATACCATTATAACACTACATTTTTGCTTTCTACTGACAAGCTAGGCAACAACAACAGGGTAGATGTGTTATCCAGTGAAGTTTACGAAATAATATTTACCACACACTGTGTTTTGCAATAAACTGTATCTTTAAGACCCTTTGAGAGAATATCTCTGTGTGGTACCTGTGTTAAGCTAGCGGCTCTACTACAACAGTGTTTGTGTATGTGTATGCATCAGTGGGGGAGATTCAGTGTGTAGTCGTAACCCTGCTGTCTATCGTGCTTTTTGTTACTGTTGTCAGCCCTGAATATCTTATTAAGCCCTGAATGCAGCACAGTTATCAGCAGTCACATGTGTTGTGTTTACTGCCACACAAGAGGAATAAATGTCCCGTTCATGTATGATGTTGTGTGCCCGCTGTTGCCTATTAGGATTGATAATTCTACCAGCAGCTCTGTGTGAGAGGCACAAACTGAGGCTACAGGAAGTCAGTGTTCTGCTATTTATGCTTGACACAGCAGCTGATATATGGACCAGACCTCAGAGGTTTGCCTACTACGTCACAATTAGGGAGAGGCAGAGAATTCAACCCAACTGAATCTTCAAATCCAATTAAACGCCAGCTAATTCTGAGCATAAGAAGGTGTTTGTGTATTGTAAAAGAAAAAGAAAATATATTAAAATCACATGCTTACGAGAAACTATGTAATTTTGGTGTACAGTGTGTACTTCCTCTTTATATAAGGTTGATTGCATTTCTAGGTAACCACTATGTTCCAAAAGGTTTCTGCCTGTAAGAACCCCTTCTGAAAATTAAGAACAAATGATGGAATGATCACTGTATGAGTCTGGAATGATCACTCTAGCATGGGATGTAATGAGTACACAGTTCTTTTAGTGCACGCTTGCTTTGTATGTGCTTGAAGTTCTGTTAACATGTGGTCATGTAGCTAGGTCAGACTATTGCTGTGTCTCTAATCCCATACTTATGTTAGTACACTGTGTACTTACTTGTGTAGTGTGCAAATTTCAACAGGTTAGTGTTGTGTCAAATCAAACACGGCCATTGTGCACTTACAGGAAATGACAATTAGTTAGTTAGTGAGCTAGTGTTAGCATTCATGTTATCTTTAGGTGTTCCAAAACATTACAGTCTGTTAGATTAACCCAATAAACCCACTGATGGCTCATAGGTGACAACAGTAGAGTGGTGCTTGGTGTAAAATACATATGTATAATTTGTATAATGTGGCAATTTTTTTTTACTGTACTTTCAAAGTTCTCGACCACTATTTCCTGTTTCTGCTACAAAGCCAAGATGGGGACCATTGAGGGCGAGAAGTGTCCATACTCAACTTTTTGACTGTTTTGAGTGCAGACTATTTATAGTCCGCTGCATTTTTCCCTACTGTACTTCTCAGTGTGAACGCACTTATGCACTTTAAATATTAAGTACAGAAGTATGCAATTTGAGACACAGCATTGGTTAACTATAGTAGGACAACCACATGGAGGACAACTCAATGTTACTTTTGGAATTTGATTAGCATTTGAGGTATCAAACAAGAAAAGGGCCCAAAATGCTAAAACTCACTTATACCCCTTTTCTACCAAAGCAGATCTAGTGCTGGTGCTGGTTCAGCCGGTTCAACTGTTGTTAGCCTTTGTTGTAAGCTAACATTAGCCAGTAGAGCACAGCTTACTCACAGCGCAAATGTGTCTGAATTTCACCATCAGTCAAATGTGGGGGATAAGTCACTCCTTATCTATTCACCACTATGCGGTCTTGTTTGTTGTGGTTGGTCTCAATAACCCCCTGCCCCCTAACATAAGTGGTTCTTTCTTCTAGTCCAGCAAAGAACTGGTGCCACTCTGGAACCAGTTTTTCTGGCCGAGAGCCGGTCGAAACAGGAAAACCAGTTCTAACTTCAGTATTGGCCCAGAACCAGCACTGGAACTGCTTTGCTGGAAAAGGGGTATTATTGTTCATGTTAAATTAGCTTTATTTTATGTCACCATGGCTATGGTAACTGTCATATACTGTATATAGAGAGATGTCAGCCAGTCTGGAATGAAGGGTAAGCAGTGATAAAGAACATCTTGAGAATGGCTGGGCTTTAATACTGTTCCTAGGTCACAACTACTCTTCAACAAAACTATTCCTCAACTCGTAAGTTTACAGCCAATCGTTTCACGTCTCATTGTCATCCACTGCAGCACACTTGTCTTACAGGCCTATTTCTCATTTGGGCTCAAGAATTTAATGGTGTCTAGGCATGCAGCCAGGCAGTCAAATGTTGTGTGAGGCGGAATAAAGCTGTGTTTCAGAGGCAATTCACAATGACAAGTGACAACAGTTTCACACAAAGTGTCTTCTCCCTCACAGAGACTCATTAGGCTGTGGAGCTGAGAGGAAGCAGTCATGCAAATCAACCTCTGATCAGTCAAAGTCACATATAAACAATCTGGCTCCCTATTTCTGGACAGCCAAGGTAGAAACACTGCAGTGTCTTTCACACACAAACTGTTCTTTTATACCAGCCTTCAAAAAGGTAATCAGGAGGAGTGGAAGACTGTTCATGCAAAGGGCTTCAGCAACACCAAGAAAAATAATCAATTTAGCCGTGCAGAGGTCAATACAGTTTGCCTCCAGCAAGAATAAGTGCATGTCAATGCTTATACATACAGAGTCAAGCCCCCAATTTGGCCTTGTTCTCCATATATTGTTGCCAGCTTCATAAAGAAGAAAAAAAAATCTATTTAATAAAAAGCATTTCAAACTCAGTAGTCATTATTTAGCTATTAGCAGATGTTGCAGGATAATCATTTTGTTTTAAAGGATAATTCTGCTTTATAACAACATGGGTCGATCTGCCGTGTCAATCAGCTATGATGAGATTATACTCAGCAAAGTAATTGCTGATGTAATTGCTGATGCTACAACAAAGTCCTAAGAGTCCAACACAGTAAGTCCCTCAGACAGGCTGTAAACAAGCATAACAGTTTAGCTGAAATAAAAATACCCTCACTGCACAGGAATATTACTACACGTATAATAAGTCAAGTTGAAGAAAGAAGTAAGTCTGTAAACTGTCATGGAAGCTTACAACTGACCAGTTGGGTAATAGTTTTCCTTTTTTTCTTGCTGATTAACTTTTCAGCCCAGTATGCCAAAGAATTACGTTCTTATTAGACAATTCTGGACCTGATGATTTACATCACTGACAACATAGGAAGTAGTGTGTAATGTAGCAAGGCTAAAAGTAAGCATGGGATTTTGTTTTTGCCATAATCACAAGATTTCCCTTACCTTAACCCCCCTGATGTTCCAGGAAGACATCAGGCGTTAATTGTAAAAAATGGGGTATAGTTTCATTTAAATGAGGCCTATTGACCATCATTTCCAAAAAAAAGTGTAAAACTTGGTAATAAGTTAGGTAACACTTTACAATAAGGGTCCCTTAATTAACGTTAGGTAGTGCATTATTAAGCATTACTTAACGGTTTAGTAATACATGAACAATCATTATTATGTATTACTTAGCATTAGGTAACACATTAGCTAATGCATTAGTAAGTACTTAATTAATGTTTACTACTCAAAGTTAATTAACACATTATTAAGCATTAATAAAAGTTGAATCAAGTAATTAGTTATCATTATGCATGCGCTACTCCGCATTTAGTAAGCCGTTTCTAGTGGTGCTGTCGCCATCATCGGTTGCCTACCAGTGCCATTGCTAATATAGCGTTGCTGTCGTTAGTACCGGGACCAGTGCCGGTGTCGTTGAGGTAGGAGTGCCGACCACACAGCACACCCAGTGTGTGGTTGAGAGGAGCAGGGAGACTGGGCTTGAGCTCAGGAGAGAGCTGTGGTGTACCAGGACCATGGTGTTCATACCCACACAGGAAAGTTGTTACTTAACATTAGTAACCTGACACTAACCCTTAGTATGCGTGCCTCATAAGCATTACTTAACCATTACTGAATGCTTTTTGGACCCTTATTGTAAAGTGTAAACATGTATACCATAGGTAACACTTTATAAATGCTTAAAGGTAGGGTTGGTAATGTTGGAAAGCTAGCAAGAGAGCTAGCAAGATTTGAAAATAGCACCTCCTCCTGCCTCCTCTAAGTTCAACCAGAGAGGACTTTGGTTCAACCCCGCTGCTCCCCCTCCCGTCAGTGAGTCCGTCCAAGCCACGCCCCCACAAACTGGAACGCGCACACTGCTGCAGGGAGGAGAGGAGAGCTACGAGCTAGCCTTTTCCAAGTATTTTGGACAACAACCAAACAGTCTCATGTCTCATTTACCTGTAAGTAAACTATATTATTATGTTTTTTGTTTGTTTTATAGCACATCAGTCTGTGCAGATTCAGATCCGGGACCCGGGTCTGAATCTGCTGAATCTCCCCAAGGATACGGCTGGATTCAGACCCATCAGCTAAATTACATTGTAATAACTGTTACGTGTTTTTCACTGACAAACGTGTATTTTATGTTTTTATTAGTCACATAGCATATCTGCTATGTTTTTTATTGACAATTATGCAGGGTGATGCAGAAGTGTTAGGAAAGTAAATTTGGGCCAATATCTCAATTTTTCTATAAAACTTAGATACATATTCTATTAGGCTAACGCTATGTTTGTTGTTTCATTGTTAGAGTTTACACGATGAGAGCACTGGCTCAGACCCGAGCTAACAGTCCTGAACCGAGCACGTCTTCAGCTCCAAGGGGACGCGGTCGTGCTAGAGCCAGAGGAGGCCGTGCTATCGGGGGTGCAAGGGGCAGAGGCCGAGGAACTTGAGGTCAAGGACGCGGAGCAAGCCGAACTGCGACCGGAGAGCTTTTACAAGATGAGGATATTCAACGAGTGGAGAATCTGCAAGCTCAAAGAATTGCAGATGAGCAGATAGCCTTTCTAAAATAGCCTCTTTTTTCCTGATCTCAACATTATCAAGAACTGTAAACAATGACCTGCCATTTACTGTGAACACAACACTTCTGAGTTTATTGTCAGACTGACAGACAGGTGAAGACTGACAGACAGTGGAGACTGACAGACAGTGTGGAGAGACAGTTCTATATTTGTTTTTATGTGTTTTCATGTGTTTAATAAAATGTGTTAAGTGCTTATATGTGATTGCTTCAACTACATTTAAACTAATAGTGCTTAAGTAATGCTTATTTACAACTGTTATGCATTTCTTAAGGTATACATGTTTACACTTTACAATAAGGGTCCAAAAAGCATTCAGTAATGGTTACCTACGGTTAAGTAATGCTAATAAGGCAGTTAAGCATTTATAAAGTGTTACCTATGGTATACATGTTTACACTTTACAATAAGGGTCCAAAAAGCATTCAGTAATGGTTAAGTAATGCTTATGAGGCACGCATACTAAGGGTTAGTGTCAGGTTACTAATGTTAAGTAACAACTTTCCTGTGTGGGTATGAACACCATGGTCCTGGTACACCACAGCTCTCTCCTGAGCTCAAGCCCAGTCTCCCTGCTCCTCTCAACCACACACTGGGTGTGCTGTGTGGTCGGCACTCCTACCTCAACGACACCGGCACTGGTCCCGGTACTAACGACAGCAACGCTATATTAGCAATGGCACTGGTAGGCAACCGATGATGGCGACAGCACCACTAGAAACGGCTTACTAAATGCGGAGTAGCGCATGCATAATGATAACTAATTACTTGATTCAACTTTTATTAATGCTTAATAATGTGTTAATTAACTTTGAGTAGTAAACATTAATTAAGTACTTACTAATGCATTAGCTAATGTGTTACCTAATGCTAAGTAATACATAATAATGATTGTTCATGTATTACTAAACCGTTAAGTAATGCTTAATAATGCACTAAGTAACGTTAATTAAGGGACCCTTATTGTAAAGTGTTACCATAAGTTAAAATGAAATTGGCTAAAAAGGTAAACAGAGAATTGGGTGATGATTTATACTTTATGCTTTATGAACAGTCAAACCAGACTGACTCTAGTTTGACCCAGGAAGACAACAGGAGGGTTAACAGACTAGTTACAATATACATATATAGCAGACAGAAATCATTTTGAAAACATTGACATTAAAAAACAAATTCAACATAGTACACAATTTTTGCAAATCATCCAATATCAACATTCATGTGTGACAATAGTGCTAAACTTAGTGAGTACATTGTTATTACTGATGGGAATATGAAATGATCTAAATAATCTTTCAATGATCACTAAATAAAAACCTCCTAAATGATTGATCTTAATAATAATGTGTCTGTGATGATGTTATTCCATGAGCTAACAAAGTAATCTTAAAGAGAAACAACATTGACACACTTTGATAGAGAATGGAAGGAAGAGCAAACCTTTGCTCATTGAGTTTCATAGCACAACTTCCCTGCCCTCTAATACAGAAAATCCTACCAGTTCCCCAGTGCTGCTCACTGACTGTCCTGTCAGCATAAACTGTCAGCCGTGTAGTGCCAGTAAATTCTCCTTTCCGTGGAGTAACAGAGAGAGCAGGCAGCAGGCTGATATATGACTTCACTGAGGGCAGACACAAAATGTCTCTCAAGAGCTAGCTGACTGCTCTCACAGCTCAGATATACAGAGGGAATGAAGCAGGAAAAGTGCAACAGCAACTTAAAGTTGCACCTTGACATTTGGGATTTGAGACTTTCAGCTTTTATCACCAGGCAATTTTCATGAAGTGGAAATAGTCTCTGTATTTATTCTTTGGTAAACTCAAACTCACTGGTTGTTGCCTTTGAGGAGAATAAAAGGTTTTCAGGTAAACTAATGGGCAGCCAAGTGTTCATTGTAACATCATCAACACATTTATTGTTAGATTATAAGACATTTGCTTAAGATCATGAATACAATCCTTATATATTTCACACAACTGTTTTTAATATCAGTACAAACACAATTATTTAGTTTAACTAACTTAACCATTATGTCATTGTTGAACCTTTACAAAGCTTTACTGTTTTCCTATTAAGGTTGAAAGAACTGGATAAAATGTGAATAGAACATTACATTTAAATTATAGTGGTGATTCACAAAAATACCCTTAAAGACAGCTCTCAACAAATATATGTATTATAAATTGTAATGGTAAAAGTTTGAGGCTATATTTAATGGAACATTATCTTCATGCTCACTTGGCTACTATTTATGTGAAAGTAATGAAAAGCTTAAAAAAAGAAGTAAAAAAGCTGTCTCAACCTGGATTTTGCTTCACTGCTAAAATGTATTTATATGTAATTATTTATATTTTTATATATATATATATTTTTTTTTTTATTTATTAATCTTAATAATGCATTAGTTAGCCTAGTCACAGTCGCCCCATTATGCAGCCTATAAACTGTTAATATGTTTCTTATAAGTGCTTATAAATGTCTTATAATCTAACAATAAAAGTGCAGGGTCTCACATTCTAGTGTTATTACAAATGCTATGTGACTTACTCACCACTGCATTCTTTATGACTTGCTGGCTGTGTTTTAATCAGCTGCTCTTGTTTTGGTGTGGTTCTTTGTATATCATGTTGGATGTGTTGAATTTTTAATATGCTGTGTTTTGTGTACAGCTGCTACCTTGGACAGGTCAAGAGATACTTGATCTCAATGGGACTCAATGTAGTCTCTATGCACTTCATTATCTGTCAGTGTTTTCTATCCGTGCATAGACTTCCTGATTTGTTTGTGAAATCTGAGCTGCCTGAAAATTCACATCCAGAGGTGGTATCTAGAGGTGCTAAGTTCTCAGGCAACTGGACTTCCTGTTAAGTTCTTGAGGATGTTTCACCTCTCATCTGAAACGTTTACTCATTTCTGATGGACTGGAGGTGAGTCCCAGGTAAATTGTCAGTCATCTCTCAATATAAGAGGGCCTCTATAGCTTGCCTTTTCAGCCACTTAGAATGCAGTCCTTCCTCTTCTTTAACAGTATGCTTCAACTGAAGTGCTGGTCAGATTGAAGAGATTGATTGAACGAGGTCTGAAACCACCGCCCCCAATTATTCCTAAATTAGGGAGCAGCGTTTGACAGTTTTGCAACTTTTTAAAATCAGACTATTCCCAAATCACATCTACTTCACACAGTGATTAGACAGATGTGAAGAAGTGACAAATGAGGTATTTTTATTCCACAACTACTTCCATCACCTGTAGTGTTTCTAAATGAGAACAATATCATGAATGAGGACAGATTGTCCAGGTGATTCCCATTAGAACCATTATCACATCAAGCTCCTCTTTCTGACAGTACTGACTTTGAGTGTGGTTGTTTGCAACAGCTGTAAACCCTTTGGCCCTCTAAATAACATGTCTACTAATTTTCTTTCTTTTTTTTTTACTACTAATGCCCCTTTGGAACACGCTGATCCCTTGTCCTCTTCAACAAATAGACAGATGAATACAGTTGATGTGAGTGTGTGTGTGTGTGTGTGAATGAGTATATACACCACCAACATGAAATATACTAACATTCCATTATACACAGATGTTAAGTATACTGAATCTTTATTAATTTCAAGTAAAATGAGGGCTGTGTTTAAATACAATTTAAAAAAAATTTGCATTCTAAAATAAAGTGGATGTATCATATTGGCTTCAGATTGATCATTATACTGTCCTCGCTATGAGTCGTCTCTATCAAAAGCTAGACAGTTAGCCAACAGTCTGCAGTCCTCCAATAAACACAAGGCGTAACTTCTCTTGCATGTTTAATGAAGATCCACATGTACTGTAAAACTGTGATAAAGCACAAAAATATAAATCAAATTCTGAACAATATTATTTACATTAACATAAATATGTAAGAAATAAAAATGTTACATCACCCAGCTAAACAGGCTAACAGATTACCAAGATAGCAGATAGCTAAACCAGTCATCAATTAAATCACTTGAAAAACAAATACACAGCAAATGTGTGATGCATATAGTGCAAATAATGCAAAGAAAACAATAAAACATAATACTTACGGACAAATAGTGTCCAAGGCAACAATGTTGAGGTAAATAGATGCAGCAGCTACCAGTACATGTGCTCTCTACTCAGCCTGGTTAACTCTAAGGAAATTCCCTGTTTTAGCAACTGCTTCTATTGAATAACCAAAAGGGGGCACTGTAGAACACAAATACTTACTTGCACTCAAACAGAGGGCAGAATAATCATTGTCTGTGGCTTCAGATTGGATCAGCTGTGAGTGGTGTGCTCTAAAGATGCATTTTTACAGCACACCATGTGAAAAAACTTTTCTCATGCTGAGCTGATACTAAAAGGTGACGTGAAAACACTGCAGACCTCTGATTGGTCAGTCATTTATCTCAGAGAAAGCTTTTCACTGTCTCTCTCTCTCCCACTCTCTTTAGGTCTCTCTCTCTCTCTCTCTCTCTCTCTCTCTCTCTCTCTCTCTCTCTCTCTCTCCATCTCTCCTCAGCATGCTTAAAACACAGCATACAGGGGGGGGGGGACAACAGATTTGTCTTGTTGTTGTTGTGTATTTACTGCTGCATTTGTGCATTTGTTGGATGTAATGAATGATTGAAAAGGAGAAAAGCAGAGGAGGAGAATGAAACAGAAACTAAGAGCGTCTGTATCCACAGTAAATCACCTGTTGAGTGTTTGATGGTTGTTTATTTGTGCTTTAGAACATAACTGCCCAGAAACAATCTGAAAATAACGGCTTCTTTCTCTCAGAGAAAAACAGTCCAACTCTGTCTCTCCTCACCACTACTGTCTGTCTGTTGCATGCTCACACAGTCACTTCTTTATTTCAAGTTAATTAGTACTGAAGGTCTAATACACTCACAGTATTTACTACATTGTATGTTTATTCATTTTCTACATTGTTTTGTAAGTTATGGCCATTAATTATTTCTTTAGTTTATGTATTAAGGTAGATGTTCTTATTTTGTAACACATAATAATAATGTCACGTGCTGTATTCCATTCTGTCGATCTTAAAGAAGTAGCTATGAAGTTTGTTAAGCTGCCGGCTGATATATTGAGATAATTCATGTGTTTCAGTAATATGGCCAAGATTAATGTTTTGTGTTGACATTATATCATATGCAAAGGAATAAGTTAAATATGATTGATACCATTCTGATTGAGATTGTTAAAGGTTAAAAAGCGTGTGAATTCATGATTTTAATGTAAAAGCTTTAAAATTCTAAAAACTTTAAAACTGTTAGAATGTAAAACAATTAATTTAAGTTTCAAGATTATTTTTCTATTTTTTATGAATATGTATATTGTAAGGATATATTTTTCTAAGGTTTTCAACGTAGTTTAAAAAGATTCTAACTCTTACAGTGCGGTGCGTTCATGGTGTGTTCATGGTGGGTTCATGGTATGTTCACGGTGTGTTCATGGTGGGTTCATGGTGTGTTCACGGTGGGTTCACGGTGTGTTCATGGTGTGTTCACGGTGTGTTCATGGTATGTTCATGGTATGTTCATGGTGTGTGCAAGGTATGTTCATGGTGTGTTCATGGTGTGTTCACGGTGGGTTCATGGTGTGTGCAAGGTATGTTCATGGTGTGTTCATGGTGTGTTCAAGGTATGTTGATGGTGTGTTCATGGTGTGTTCATGGTGTGTTCAAGGTATGTTTATGGTGTGTTCATGGTATGTTGATGGTGTGTTCATGGTATGTTCATGGTGTGTTCATGGTGTGTTCATGGTATGTTGATGGTGTGTTGATGGTGTGTTCATGGTATGTTGATGGTGTGTTCATGGTATGTTCATGGTGTGTTCATGGTGTGTTCATGGTATGTTGATGGTGTGTTGATGGTGTGTTCATGGTATGTTGATGGTGTGTTCATGGTATGTTCATGGTGTGAACAAGGAAAGAAACAGATATTGTTCACCTGAATAAGCTTCTGTGAACCACCAGTTAAAGAGGTAGTACATCATTCAGCTCAGAGTGCTAATTGCACGAAATCTGTCACTGCACTTCTGATTCCTTGCTTTATAGTTAAGTGTGGTATTATTGGAAACACGCTAACATGGAAAAGAACATTGCTGCTTGACTAACCCACATTGGATAATGTGTCTTCTGGTGTCTGGTCTTATGTTTCCTGTGACCTTGAACACATGAAATCTCTGACACATTAGCACGTCATCAGTTTCATCCACAAACAGATATTCAGCTACAGTACTCTACAATAAGACAGACAATCACACTGAGTCATGCAATTGCAGTGCAAGAAAACACAAGGACATATAAACACAAACACAGCTTTATGTAACCCACTAGCATTTCCTATGATGGCTACAATTGCATCATATAACCCTGAGTGCTTTTATCGTGTTCAGAAAAATGCTTTTTATTTATGAATCCAGTCTGACTGTAATGGAGGGTTACAATGTCGCACATCAAATACAAAAGGCCTTCTTACAAATTTCATAAAACACTGATATTCAATCTCAAGGTTCTTTCAATCTTTCTACGAGGAACAAACTCATCTAATATATGTTTATAGTCACGTCTACAAATTCATTTTTCCAAAATAGAAAAACAAGCCATTCTCCTATTCAACTTGATGACATAATAATCCATACATCCGACCTCTGCCAAAAAAAGCTCATTTAAATCAAGATGAAGCATTACGTTCTCATGGACCAATCAATCTACACTCCCATCAATAGTAGCCTGCCAGCACAGACATTACAAATCCAATATATTCAACTGAGCCACAGATGAGGGCTGAATGGAGCCACGGACAGCAGAACAGTGAATGACAAAAGTCCAATAAGTCGTCACAAAGTAATTTCTGCAATTAAATGAGCGTGAGTGATTGATGATGTGTAACAATGTAAGAGTATGTGAGGGTGGAGTTTTCCTTTAAAGGCGTAGGCTACATCACAGCCTTTCATTTGTTTTTATATTCAGTTTCAGTGAAGTCTTTCAGCAGGATACACATGGAAGTCTGCTCTCACTGAGCATGCTCTGTGATGAATAAAACAGTGACTGGGCAGCAGAGGAGCAGAGGACATCTAGGTTGAATTTAACCTTTACATATTGTTCAGGTCAAATTTGACAGCTGTAAAAACACCCCAAATGTATTTTATTCTGAAATTTGATGACTTTTCTTAAAGTGGCCCAAAATACACAAAAATGAAAATATTTTAAATGTTCTACTTTTGTAAAGATGCTACAAAGTTTTGTCCATTGAAGCTGTTCTGTGTCAAATTATCACTGTATCTATTTCCATGTGTTTTAGTGAAATGAATAGTTAATAGTTTTAATAATATTTCTTTTTATGATGTAGCAGTGAAGACTGATGGCTCTAATGGTTATACAATAAACCCCACACTTCCAGAAAGTTATAAAATACATTTCCATCATTATTGCTATGTTATATTTTCATGTCTTAGGTCAAATAGGACATGATATTGTGTGATAGTAGCTGTTCTAAAAAATACACTCTCTCTGCTCTCTGAAACATCAATCAAGGTTTAATCACATTTATTGATCAGTCAGATCCACTATTGATGCTTTCTAAACACATCTGTGCTTCAATATTTGGTATAGACTCTTTTTATGAGGAGATTCTTAGACCAGGTCAAAACTGACCCAGAACGTACTGAGAGTGTAGAATATGAACAGTGTGTACGGGTTAACAGCGATCAGATATACATTAAAGTCCATCCAGCTAGACTGACTTATCCAGAAAAAAAATGACCATTTTACCTTCCTGTTTCATACTGAGAAGCAGTCAGTCAGCCCGCAAGAGAGACGCTAATCCTCTCTTCCATTTGGAGAGCTGGATGCAGAGAAAATGCTGCCACTTGTGTTTGTTCTTATAAATAATACATTGTTCTCTCCTGCTCCTTGTTCATGACCTGCAAAATTGCCTCCCACACAAGTATGGTAGCAGTACCCACACACTGCTTGAAAAAGCTAGAGGAGGGAGAGGTAAAGAAACAGGGAACAAACTGATTCTATTTTGCAAATGATTATGTGTGTGTGACCCTGGGGAGTTACAAATCCAAAGACGAGCTGGATCGGGTAATAAAAAGAACGTTCCAGTGCACTAGCCACCAAGTTAGCGCTGGCTGCATGAGAACATGTTCAGCGTTTAAATGCAAATTTTTGTGTTTTGAAATTGAGCCGTTGTGACTCTGAGGAGCTACTGTAAAATTAATTAAGAGTGACATTTAAAGCCACAAGGAAAACTCAAATACTTTTTAATCTTCTAATCGTGGTATAACATTACAGCGATCAGTAAAACTCAATAGTCAATATAAATATTGAAAGCAAATGGCCAAAAAGAAACAAAGTGCTGTTCTTATTTGAATATACTAATGTAAGTGAGTCATGTAGTCAACCCTTTTTATGAATTTACATGATTTCAGGACCTTGATAACAACAATAACCAACCTTCCTGGCATCTTGAAAAAGCTCTTTGTATTTAAATAAGCTTTATGTAAATTCTTACCACACGAGCCAACAAGAAGGTGACTGGAATTTTAAAATCGAGCCAGGCTAAGTAGCTCCATGTATTCCTTCCATACTGAAAATGAGAACACACCAAATAATTGATTGATTTACTTCTTAGTACAGAGATGAAGAAGATGTTAATTGTACTTTTACGTTTATTTATGCTTTTAACTGTAATGTAAGACATTAACATGTAATCTGTGTCTGGATGTGGTTTTCTACATGAAGGAAAATAAAAGTGAAATGATGGGATAAGTCAGAGCACTTGTGGAGGTCTGACTCACATGGTGTAAATACAATCTATGCAGCATGACTACATTCTGAAAGTTTGTGTCAAACAATGTTAGAAGATAGGGTAGAATTATTAAAACCAGGTTTAAATGTAAATGCTCACCATTTAATATATACCTGGTGTAGATGGGGCCATTTGTAAGTGATAATCTCACAACCAATGTGACATGATATGATATCCTGAAAAAAGACCAGCATGGAATTTTTTTTTGCCTTCTCTCACCTATTTTGACCATTTTTACAACATGTTTCATGATTATGGCAATGTAAGAGCAAAAATGTGTAAACATAAACATTATTATGCATTATTTTAGGACGGGTGGCTCAGGAGGTAGAGCGGTCGTCCACCTATCAGAAGATTGATGGTTTGATTCCTGGCTCCTCCAGTCTGTGTTCTTGGGCAAGATGCTGAACCCCAAACTGCTTGCAATGTCTGTGCCAACTGTGTGGGAGTGGTTAGTCTCCTCCTGATGAGCAGGTTAGCACCCTGTGTAGTAGCTCCTGTCGTCAATGTGTGAATGTGTGTGAATGGGTGAATGAGACATGTAGTGTAAAAGTGCCTTAAGTGGTCAAAAAGATTAGAAAAGTGCTATATAAGTACAGTCCATTTAATATTTATTTAAATAAATAAATGTTTGTGCTGTCAGGTGGAGCAGTGAAGTCAGCCCTAGGCACCTTGCTGATGACCTATTTTGTCACGCGAGTCGTGACAGATGGCAAGCTATAACTGGTCTGCTTCCAACTTGTACTCCGCTGTGTCTTACCTCAGCCTGTCACAGAAAAAGATGTAGGACTTTATGATGACCTAATCTGACATGGTGCCCATTTCAAAAACACAAAAATACCATGTAGACTGACCCAGCATTAGAGGGTTACATGAATTCTAACCAGCTATGCTCTCCACATAGCTCCAAAGACCTGAGCCTAATGTACACACTTCACATATACTAGTTTAAAGCCTTCTTCAATGCAGTATGATGTTCATTTGTAATTTTTTGGCCTCCCTGATTTTATATTTGATGATAAAGCAGGGTATGCATTAGGGCGTGGCTATGTCGTGATTGACAGGTTGATTGCCCAATGTCCTCAAGATCCAGTCCTTGCAACCAATCGCAACCTCCCCGCTCCACCCATGGCACCGCCTCATGCCCATATAAGTAGAAACCGTGTTTTAATTTTTCCCAGCATGCACCTGAAATTTTCAAGATGGCGCTGCCTAGATTCAAGAGCAGCAGTCCACAAACCAATGGGTGACATCACGGATGTTACGTCCATTTCTTTTAAAGAGTGTATGGGTTCATCTACTGAGGAAGGAAATGGTCCAAATAGCAAATGTACCTGTTCATCGTTGTCACAGTGGTCTCTTGACTGAGTTTGTGGGTATAACAGATACATAACCAGGAATATCTATTAAAGTCTGTGTAAAGTAAGAATACATATGTGTTCTGAGTTTGACATACCACAGAAAAGTGTGTTGTTAACCACCCTGCCAAATTTGAATGATTAAAAAAATCGCCAAATATATGAAATTAGGCTTCAAAGTTGTGTAAAAATCAGCCTCTTTCTCTGCTCCCAAACGCTGTGGGGGCGTTCCCACCAAGTTCGCTGAAACCCCCCCCCTACCAAGTGTCACCTGTCAATCACTCACCACCTCTACCAGAAACATGGACACTACGTCTGAGAGCTTTCTGCTGCTAACTCAGCTGCTAGCTCGGCGGTTAACACAACGACTAGCTCGGCAGCTAACTCAGCTAACTGGCTAACTGTAGACTGTGGTAGTAGTAGTGTGTGCTGAATTTATTTATACCTCTACAGCAGCAGGGGCGGGTTTATGCTAACGCAGCGGTGATTTAAATCAAATCCTGAACACAGAAATCTGGAAACACAGTTTGTGAAGCCTAGCTCCACAATTCAAATCTAAATGGTTGAAATGCTTTTTACACCTTTTTTAGAAATACATTTATGACCTATTTAATGTGTTTAGAAGAAACTGAATTCACTTTACACCGTCTTTAAGGACAATTACTGTATGATATATACGGTAGCAGTTCATTTACAGTTTAGGCATTTGAAAGTTATGGACATATGAAGTTTGTGTGTGACTTCAGGTCTAAATGAGGGTCAACATTAAAATTCAAATATTATGCAGCTTGTTTATTTGGATTTATTTTACCTTTCCTCACCAACTGACAAAAATATACCAGCTGTAATAAAAACACCCCAATTTCTTCCTTTCTCTATGTTTTGTTGAATAATGACTGGGAAGAGATTTGTATTGTGGTGATAATCAGGGTGTCATAGATTTAGTGTGTGCTACTGATCAAGTTTCATTGTCTTTGGCAGTGAGGTATTTTTAACAATCATCTGGCTGTGGATTTATTTACTCAGGAGAGCTTATATGGTTTGTTTTGGTGAGTTGGAAGCTGTTCTGTGAGAGCATAAATACATACATACATTAGCTGGTGCTGGAGTTGTTGGATTTCTTCATATTATAAAGCTGTCCAATCAGGGCTAAGAAACTGTATACACTGTCAGGCCAGAGGTTGCAACAGGAGTGCTTCAGGCTATTCAACTCTTTTAATGGCCAGATTTTGTTATAATTTGAAGTATTTGTTTTTTGGTTTCTATTAACTATTGCTGCTCATTTTTGAAAATAGTGCATCAAGATTTTTTGAGAAGGTTTGTTGAAACTTTTGCTGGAGTCATTTACATCAGGTGTGTTCAGCCTGTCTGTTTGTATGCTTACCTGATATTTGAAAAAGAGGTGGACTATGTAAAGAGGGACATGTCACCTCCAAACTAAATATGATGCTACAAAAGCAGCAGAACATGCACTGCAGATTTTCACAATTTTCACTTTTGCACAGCTAGTTTTACTGATCTTACTGATTCTTTACTAATTTTTTAAACTTGGGGTTTAGTCACTAATTGTTATTTTGAGTATGGCTGTCAGACATGTTCTGGAACAGTTTTTGAAGGAAGAGTTTAAATTGTGTTTGCCTGTATGAAACTATTTCAACATGTTAAAATGAGTGCATTTTTGTGGAATGTGTCACTGCTAATGAGGCTCTTACTTAGACTGGGAAATGGCATGTGTTCAGAGTTTTCTGACATGTGTGCATGCTTTAATTGATGTAAACAAGAATGTTGCCATGGAGTCAGTCAGGTGGCTGTGGGCTGCACCTCAGCCTTTATGTATGTATGATTTTAGTTTAATAAAATAATCTTAACTCTCACTGGCTTTTACCCTGAGACAAATGTTTTTTTTATAAATGCTGAATGTATTTATATATCTGTTTTGGTACAGATTGTGTTAATTTGGTTCAAACCGTTAAAGTGATTTAAGACAATCTAAACGGTGACTGAGAAAATCTTGATTCTCATTGTCTCCAGACTGGAAGGTAATTGCTGATACAGCTCTGCTGATGGATTCCTATCTGCTAAATTATAGAGGGAAATTACAGTGCGCTCATAGCAGCCATAAAGCAGCTAACCTCGATAATGAACCTGTTGATCAGAAACATTACCCTCTAAGGACCTCCTCCTGCACCTCTGAGGCCAGAGCCATCATCCTGCTGCCCTCACCTGGTCTACATTCTGGGGACTGCTCCCATCATGCATCAGCACAGTGTTCTCAAAACACTGCGGTAGTACTCACACACACACACACACACACACACACACACACACACACACACGCGCGCTACCACCACCAGATTTACGTCCTGGGCAATATAAGGAATATCTGGACCACATACACGCACACCTGGGCTACAAACACATACAGACAAGACACTGCTTCATTAAAGCTTTGGTGCTTTTCTATTGATAGATAAATAATTCATACATCATGCAGTGATTGAGCTCTGTTTTAAATGAAAAAGGACAGATGTCCACACACCACCATACTACACACCTACCTGTAGTATTGTCACACAGACCTCAGCTCATGTTTATTACGCCTATATTTCATTTCCTGTTCTGTGCGCTAACAGTACATCTGGGAGTTAGGTTACTTCACTCTGGGGCATTCAGGTCGTACACAGTTAAATTAAATCCTGCATCAGCAAATAAAAGCACATACATGCAAAGCAGGTGATAACATTCCCATTACCTGCTCTGCTTCTTTTCTTACATTGTTCAGGTTATTTTTATGTTTTATAGGATTTGTTTAGAAGGGACTTATGTAACTTTACGGTATACATGCAGTTAAAACAAGACATTCAATCTTGTTGTATTGTCTTGCTGCTTGTAGTCATTAGTGCCCAGCAATCTATGACAGAGGTCAGTAATAGGTGGGCCGTGGTCCGGATCCAGCTGTAGACGCCGACCTATCCAGACCCGGATCTGTAACTGATGAAATATTGAGGCTTGTTACATTTTGTCTGAGCGTTTCTATTTTAACGGGTGCAGCTTATCCAGCTATTACGGTAAAAGTGGAGCGGCCCTCAGAAACTCACAGACCACTATGCATAGCCAATCAAAAATGAATGTACAGTCCTTGAGCAGAGAATTTTGCAAATCTATGATGGAACAACTGTCTGCTCATCATCAAACACTTGTCTCAATTATACACAGAGGGATGAAGCTCTCAGTAAACTTCAGACAAACTAGTTGGTACATGTTGGTGGCAAAGCATCACACAAAAAAGAAATAACAGTGCAGACTTCCTCACAGTCTTTCATGATATTGTGTGCAGTTGTACACAGAGTAGTTATGTAAAGCATCAAAAGAGAAGTCTTACTTTCACCTCTGGCCAATCACTGCATGCTTCATCAGATCGTGTGTTTCAGAAAGGTAAAGAAGTCACCAGTGGGTTTTTTGAGGGTAGCTCGGTGTGACTGTCAATTCTGATGAGCACTTTCAGCTAAGGGAAGAATCCTTTTTAGTTTTCTGTCTTTGACCTCATGATTGCTTTTCTTGATTCAATCTCAGGAAAAAAACGTATTATAATGTGAGTTTGATTTTCATAGCTCCGGCCGTTATTATTCCTATGATAACATTTTACCCACCAAAATAGATCTGGTAACACAGCAACATTAGAATAAAATAGATTGAATTTTAATGGTAGAACTATAGACCTGAATATAAAACCAGCTGTATGTTTTACTCGGACCAACACAACTATTGTATTGTGTAATTAGTGGCTTTAGACTTTTAGCGCTTTTATAATGAACTCATTGGTTTGAATGGGAAGATATATCTGAAACAGATATGAAGTCAAACACTGACTGTCTGCTAAACTACAGTGATGTCAGAGGACCTAGACTGATGCTCACCATGCATATCAATCAAACTGTATACTGTATACAGCACCTTTCATACAGACTAATGTACTGTAGTTCAAAGTGCTTTACAGTTAGTTGAATGAAAGCTGACAATAAGACAGAGCAGGTGACAACATAAAGAAAAGGAATTAAAAAAAGAACAACATTTGAAACCTACATGCAGAGAAAAATAAGAATGATAAAAATGTTTTGACAACAAAAAAAGAGAGAATAGGACAAATGGGTTATAAAAATTATAGTAAAAAATATCTATGAAGAAAAGTGATCAGTGTTATCAATGATAAAACACATCACAGACTCAGCTTTACTTCCTATCATAGCTGCATATTATGTCTGACTCACTTCCCCCTCTGTCCAGACTAATAGAAAATTCTATTTTCTTAATGTTCTTTTTCAACCTTTCACCCGCCACCTCTACACCCTGTGCCCTTCCAAAATTTGATGTTGTGTTCATTACACATAGCTGACTTAGTTCATAAGGAATCTCATGGGAGTAGATAAAGCATTACCATTGCATTAGCCAGTCTCCAAACCCAGCCATGACCCCCACATCTGACTCAGTGCTCATAATGGGAGCTGCATGTTGCTGCTCTTGTTAGTGTTGAACCTGTTCATTTAGATGGATTATATTAGTCATTACTCAAATCTCACGCCAAGCTCAAGTCAAAACTTGGCAGCTGTGATCTGGAGTGGTCTGGTTCCACACTGTGATTCCAAATGATCTGTACACATTGACGGTTATTTCACAGGAACAGGAGGGTCATTTTGTAGGCAGGACTAAAAAATGACTAAATGACCAAAATAGGGTTGTTATCTTCCCACATTACAGTTATCTACGTGGCTACGGCTGTGAGAAACAGCAGCAGAAATATGGACACAAAAAATGGTTTGATTGATGCATCTGCTCAGGTTGCTCTAAGTTGATTTACAGAAATAACAACTCTTAAAGCACCATGTTTATTTGACTGTCGTGAAAAAACATGAACTTATCTAAACCTCACAACAGCTACTAAGGCTTCCACGCTGACAGAAAGTGACAATGGCAAAATGAATGAGCCTCTTGCTACTGATTAGTTAGGGTGAAACAAAACCCAATAGTATCCAATCCAAACAGAAATTGGCTAACATGAACACAATATCAGAAGTAATGCATGTAACTACAATTCCATCTGATTCTAAGACTTGGGTAATAATAATACAGATACAGGCGTGTGACAAAATTAAAAGAAAAAACAACATAAAGTGCCTCAGCATTGGTGAACTCTACTGATGATGACTCTAACGATGATCCAAAAATTGATATTTATGATCAAGCGGTGCGATAGAAGTGATTCAAGTGATTTTTTCACGTCAGACGCTTTTGGTGTGAACGTCCCTTTAGAGAGCAAGTTGACCCAAAGCGTAGCATCAAAATGCCCCCTACAGTATAACCACTGGGGCCACTGGACCCCCTCACTGTAGGGGTCAAGTGCCTGAAATGGCCGATAGCTGTTAAAATGTTAAAAATATTTCCTTCCAGTTTTTACATCTAATGAAATACTACAGGAAGAGTGACAGGAGCATCTATAAATCCTCCCACAGTTCAATACATAACCTTCATCAGCACTTGAAGGAAAGGTAATGTGCATTGTGGAACAGTACAATGAGAAGATAAGGTGATAGTGCATTCAAACAACCATGTGATGAGAAGCACAGGAAGGCAGTATACACCTTTCAAATTAAAATGTGTACTTTTGGCTCAACAAATCCCTCTACAAACCCTCAAAATTGTAGAGCAGGAGGTTATTCTGTAAACAGTCATTCATCTTAAAGCTGGCAGTAACAGTAACAGAGCCCAACTAATGAATCGTGTGTGAACATGTTGACATGTGGGCAGAGTGCAGAGCTGTGTGGATGATATTAGTACTTACTTTCTGTGTGAGAAGGCAGCACCAGTCTGACCAGCAGCAGGAGATGAAGAGCTCCCCTGGTGAGAGGTGACAGCCGTCTGAATCTGAGGTCCATATTCTGACTGTTGGTGCTCTCTCCTCTGGTCCTGACACTGCTGCTGATTGGTTATGGCCTCACAGAATCATAGAGTGACATCTGCAAGGAGACAAGATAATGAATGTTAGATATTCATTTTCTGTAAGGTGTATGAATCTTCATTTCAACCTTGTTATTGAACGTTTTTATTCACTTGTCATTCTAAACATTTGGCTGGTGAATTCCAGTTTACTTTGAATGAACATGAGAAATCAGTGATGAAAAGGATTCTTTATATCATTTTAAAAGATAACACTGGTTTGTTAAAACTTTGAGATCTGGGAAGACAGCAGTGGTGCTAAAAGGAAGTCAGATGGGGAAACAAACACAAGCAGTTAGATGATCAAAAATGGGTATGGGGATCAATATTATTGATTGGTACCCAGGGGCTGAGCTCATAATACTGCAGTACTTTTACTGTAATACTGCATACTACATCACTCATAATACTGCAGTACTTTTACTGTAATACTGCATACTACATCATTATAATACTGCAGTACTTTTACTGTAATACTGCATACTACATCACTCATAATACTGTAGTACTTTTACTCTAATACTGCATACTACATCAGTCATAATACTGCAGTACTTTTACTCTAATACTGCATACTACATCACTATAATACTGCAGTACTTTTACTCTAATACTGCATACTAAATCACTATAATACTGCAGTACTTTTACTGTAATACTGCATACTACATCACTCATAATACTGCAGTACTTTTACTGTAATACTGCATACTACATCACTCATAATACTGCAGTACTTTTACTGTAATACTGCATACTACATCACTCATAATACTGCAGTACTTTTACTGTAATACTGCATACTACATCACTATAATACTGCAGTACTTTTACTGTAATACTGCATACTACATCACTCATAATACTGCAGTACTTTTACTGCAATACTGCATACTACATCACTCATAATACTGCAATACTTTTACTCTAATACTGCATACTACATCACTATAATACTGCAGTACTTTTACTGTAATACTGCATACTACATCACTCATAATACTGCAATACTTTTACTCTAATACTGCATACTACATCACTATAATACTGCAGTACTTTTACTGTAATACTGCATACTACATCACTCATAATACTGCAGTACTTTTACTGTAATACTGCATACTACATCACTATAATACTGCAGTACTTTTACTGTAATACTGCATACTACATCACTCATAATACTGCAGTACTTATACTGTAATACTGCATACTACATCACTATAATACTGCAGTATTTTTACTGTAATACTGCATACTACATCACTATAATACTGCAGTACTTTTACTGTAATACTGCATACTACATCACTCATAATACTGCAGTACTTTTACTGCAATACTGCATACTACATCACTCATAATACTGCAATACTTTTACTCTAATACTGCATACTACATCACTATAATACTGCAGTACTTTTACTGTAATACTGCATACTACATCACTCATAATACTGCAATACTTTTACTCTAATACTGCATACTACATCACTATAATACTGCAGTACTTTTACTGTAATACTGCATACTACATCACTATAATACTGCAGTACTTTTACTGTAATACTGCATACTACATCACTATAATACTGCAGTACTTTTACTCTAATACTGCATACTACATCACTCATAATACTGCAGTACTTTTACTCTAATACTGCATACTACATAACTATAATACTGCAGTACTTTAACTGTAATACTGCATACTACATCACTATAATACTGCAGCACTTTTACTGTAATACTGCATACTACATCACTCATAATACTGCAGTACTTTTACTGTAATACTGCATACTACATCACTCATAATACTGCAGTACTTTTACTGTAATACTGCATACTACATCACTATAATACTGCAGTACTTTTACTCTAATACTGCATACTACATCACTATAATACTGCAGTACTTTTACTCTAATACTGCATACTACATAACTATAATACTGCAGTACTTTAACTGTAATACTGCATACTACATCACTATAATACTGCAGCACTTTTACTGTAATACTGCATACTACATCACTCATAATACTGCAGTACTTTTACTGTAATACTGCATACTACATCACTCATAATACTGCAGTACTTTTACTGCAATACTGCATACTACATCACTCATAATACTGCAATACTTTTACTCTAATACTGCATACTACATCACTATAATACTGCAGTACTTTTACTGTAATACTGCATACTACATCACTCATAATACTGCAATACTTTTACTCTAATACTGCATACTACATCACTATAATACTGCAGTACTTTTACTGTAATACTGCATACTACATCACTCATAATACTGCAGTACTTTTACTGTAATACTGCATACTACATCACTCATAATACTGCAGTACTTTAACTGTAATACTGCATACTACATCACTATAATACTGCAGTACTTTTACTGTAATACTGCATACTACATCACTCATAATACTGCAGTACTTTTACTGTAATACTGCATACTACATCACTATAATACTGCAGCACTTTTACTGTAATACTGCATACTACATCACTCATAATACTGCAGTACTTTTATTGTAATACTGCATACTACATCACTCATAATACTGCAGTACTTTTACTGTAATACTACATACTACATCACTCATAATACTGTAGTACTTTTACTGTAATACTGCATACTACATCACTCATAATACTGTAGTACTTTTACTGTAATACTGCATACTACATCACTCATAATACTGTAGTACTTTTACTGTAATACTGCATACTACATCACTCATAATACTGTAGTACTTTTACTGTAATACTGCATACTACATCACCATTACACCAAACGTTTTTAGTCTTTCACCCTTACATACTTTTCAGGGTCAAATTTGACCCATTTTTACAGCTTTTAAAGCTGTAAACAGTAAAAGACAGACTTTTCCTAATGTGACCTACAGAATACAAAAATGGAAGTAAAGTGTTTTTTGTGTACGGCCAATACACATTTTTACACATTTATACATACAAATGTACAAAACTTGACCTGTGTTTATTTAAAAAAAGGATTAACTAAACATGTATTAATGACTGAAGGGGAATTTATGAATGTGAATTGGTATGGAGACTAATTTTGAGTCAGAATATGAACAGTATGTAAGGGTTCATTTGAAATGAACACAGCCTGTGTTTGCAGTGCCAGTACATAAGATGTATGCCCTGACCAAATGCCAGAAACAGGACAGCTAACACACATTTGTCAGTGGGAAGGCTTTACTCAACACCAGGGCTATTCTTGTGAACTGTGAATATGAGCATCAGTGGTGTTGTTTCAGCATGTTGGTTCCCTATAACCACAGGAGTAGTGTATGTGGACAGTCCCATAGCTCAACAAGGAGGACTCTGAGCCAAGAGGATGAAGCAGCATCATCCAGGTCTTAAAGAATTACATGATGCAGACGCAGCATGCAAAATGAGCAATGCACTAAACCCATTACCTGAACTGACTTCATAACTCACAGCCTCTCCCTCACTCACACTAAAATCTGCATGCATAGACCTGGTTACCGAGACAAGAACATGACAAGATTATGATGCATATTTACACCTTTTTCCTTTCCCAGTCATTTCCAGTCACAGTAATATCTCTTAGAGCAAAATGCTCAGACATGGAGTGCACCCGCAGTAACAAAAAGCACCTGGCTCTCATTTACTTTCCATTTGTCTACATCAGCCTGAGCCAAACAAGATCTACTAAACCACAGACACTGCCAGTCTACCTAAGCATGCAGCTCAGGTTGATCCAAAGCAAGGCTGGAAAAACTAATGGTCTACTTTCTTCACAGATTAAGTCTTTGCTTTATTTAGGATGACTAAACAGGGTACTTATTCTACTGCACATCATTATTAATGTAAGTGTATTATAAAGGGATCTTTTAATGGTCAGTATGAAGAGGAGGAATTATTACAGCAAGACACACCTATTTGATTTGGGCTCCTGACTGTTTTAAAATTTGTGAACTGCTCCTTTATGGAGTGAAAAACTACGGAGCCCCTAAAGGGACATGGAGGAAAAAAAAAACTTAAAAAGTATCGCAAGATCTCGCGATACTTTTGCAAGATCGTTTTTTCCTATGTCAGTGAACCGGAAGTGAAAGAGACACACAACAACGAAGGAGCATACACATCATCCGTGCTCTGCTGTGGGAGGAACCAGGACCGCAAGATCACAGTACCCTTTACGACGAGAAAGTCCCCTCGCGCTGAGTAATCTTTTCAGATGTCTCTCACTTATGTCAAAGCCATGCCTACGGCCAAGAACTGATTTAACATCTTTATATGTTGCGCCAATACCAAAATAAAAATGAATAAACTTTTCCCACAGATGATGTGTATGCTCCTCCATCATTGTGTGTCTGTTTTGCTTCCGGTTCACTGACTTAGGAAAAAACCTTTGCGTGATCTCGCAAAAGTTTCTTTACCCTCCATGTCCCTTCAGGGGCTCCGTAAAAAACTGATGCATGTAATCAGATATAGCTTTAAACTGCACAAATGTTCTGCTATTTTTTGACTTTTTTTCCAATCTTGTGCTAATATTCCAGCACTAATGTAGCATAGTTCATGGAGAGCACTGGATTGTGATTGGGTAGAGGATGTGCATTATTTGGATATAACCACATGGCTCTGGAGTAGCTGGAAAGCATATCAGCTCTTGCCAATATACAGTATAGACTGAACTATATGTTGAAGTGGAACTGACCAATTTAAAGGGGTTAAAATGTGAAAATAAGGGTTAACACAAAACTCTCAGTAAAACAACATATCAACTAGTTTGGTATGATCTTATTTTATTACTGTTTTATTTAAAATAACGGTAATGTATGTTTAATATATTAAATTTGATTTGGGGAATCATGTCAAGTCACATCACACATGAAGTGTCTTAAAGTGTAACCACCATTTAAGAGGCCATTTTGATCAAAATTGTGAAGAAGGCCATATAACAGTAAGTGGTTTTACAGAGAAGGACCCCTGATGATCACTACTGCTGCCTGACAAGGTTAGAAGCTCTTAACAATTAATCATAAACTGACGATTTTAGGACTTAGTCAGGTTTGTTCAGTTTATATGTCCCATGGTGTAACCCTAGAAAAACATTGTTAATTCATAAGAATTAATTAAAATTAATATTTACTTTACAAATTACATTTCAAATATTGAGACCAAAGCCATGAGCTTACACAGGTGTCAAATTTGATTTAAAATGAAATGTCAAAATTGTATAAGCGCTTACATCATTAGAATCCTATTAAAAGCCTTTCTGTTAGAGGACAATTTAGTCAAATATCAGTAGTGTACTGTATGATGCTAATTCTGTTAGATATCAGTAGTTTATGAATTTTATTAAAGACGGATTATAAAAAATCTCCTTTTGAACATGTACAGTACTGTAGATTTAAAATATATAAAAATCCTCTGTCATCAGTGTATGAATGTGTGTGAATGGGTGAATGTGACATGTAGTGCTTTTAGTAGTCAAAGGACTAGAAAAATGTGATATAAGTGCAGTTCATTTACCACTTTTGTGTCTCTACAAAGAGTATTTTGACATATATGAGAAGAAGACTGACGCACCACCTGAGTTACAGCTCAGCTATTTGCCTTCAGCTGACATTTGACAGTAGGGATAAACTGGGGATGACATGCAACAAACGCCCCCAATCAAGCCTAGGGCATTATCTTCATGTATGTGTCTTACACTGTTAGACTACAGGTGCACCTCAACAGAAATCACCCAAAATATGAATTAATAATATTTGAGCAGGTGTAAGAGGATTAACCCTGTGGTTAAGGGAGGGGTGGGGGGGGTGGGGGCTCCACATGCCAACCTTCCAGCTGAGTTATTTTACAAGAAGCAGCATCTTGCTGTGGTTTATGCCTAACATGTTTATTGTGGTTTTCTAATAATTACTGAGTGATTACTGAAAAGCATGCACCAGCCCAGTCCTCCTCACTACTCCATTGATTGCACATCAAGGCAGATTATGTGCTCAGATAGAACGCTGTGAAGCCAGCGATCAGAGTGATACACACACACCATTCTCTGCTTCAGCACACAAGCACATTACAGACACACAACAGTACTTTCCTAAAATGAAATCCACACCAACATGAATCCCATCGATTGTCAGCAGCCATGCAGATGCACACCGGACACTGATTTTTACTGTGTTGATTTTGCCTTTCACTGTCCTACATTTTAAATGTGCTTGACAGTTAAAAACTTTATTTTGAGAACACACACACACACACACACACACACACACACACACACACACACACACACACACACACACACACCACACACATCATAAAAGCTTTGAATTTTTCCTCACAGTGTGACTGAAAACATACTCTCCAGCACCAGTCTGAAAGTTGAACAATTAGAGAAAATCTCACAGAAAGGGTTCAGAGGAAGTTTGGGGATGATTTTCAGGATGTTTGACGTGTCATTAGGTGTGCTGTGTGAAAAGAAAAGCAGAGAGGAGACCGACTACTTGATTTTCACAGTCTTCCTGGATCAACAGCATTTCTCTGAACCATTACTATTGTCTGCCAGCGGCACTGGAAGAGAGGCAGGAACCCTGATGGCTGTGACAACACTTTCATGTGCGCTCACCCGTCTCACAACTCACAATACATCCATTCTGTAGAGCCTCAAACTTCTCAACTCAGGGTGGTGATTCAAGAAAGTTACATTGTGTCAGGGTTGCTTACTTTTTCCATTGCAGCACTGCAGTGTTTTAGCATGTGTGCAATGTAGCAGAGATGTGTCTAAAAACTGACATGTCACAACTTGACATGTTTTTCAACTTTAAAAAAGTTCATTAAAATGTAACATTGGATGTAGCTTCCTCAGTGTAGATAACTAGAGTAGCTCAAATGTTGTGGGACCAAAATTCATTTGGCATTATTCAAATGCAACAGAAATGATTTCTGAAAATACAGATTTTAAAGTGCAAAATGACCATAACATATGGTACAGACCTTTTCCACAGCAGAAATATTAATATCACATCTAGAGCCCGACAGATATATCCAGAAAATCCAGTATCATTTGTGCTCTAGTCAAATCAGAGAGACACTGTGCAGTCGTAATGAATGACCTTAAAGTTATAGAATATACATTTTTCTTTACAGTTTTAGTTATAATAGTGTGGAGCAGTGTTGTCAAAGGCCTCTGTGATCCAGGCTCACTCTGTGACAGAGGTACAGAGATCGTCCGTTATTATGTTTTTGAGACTCCAACCAATTACAGAAATGTTTCAAACCAAGTGTTTTATGGTTCTGATGGCAACAGAGATAACATTTGTATGTGACTGCAACATTCAATTCTGTTTCTTATGTAAAAGCTAAATAACAAATGATGATCAAATGATAAACACACAGCAGGAAAAGCCTAATATCAGTTCAACACTCAGCAGCAGAAAGTAGCTATTCATGATGTCCTCTGCTACAAACTGTCACTGCTGCCTGCCTCTGTGCCTTGCTGGCAGTAACCACTCATTGTTTGGTTCCCTGCTCCCTCTTAGCTTCATCGTGGTGACTCTGTAGTGTCATGGGAGAGCTACCTGCAGCTATGTCCTCCCTGCATTAACTTGAAGAGGTGGAGATGATGCGACTCCCCCAGGACCAAAAATCACCCTGAGAGCCACTCTTTCTCACTCGTCTCCCAGAATCCCTAGAGACAGAGCTGCACTGAAGAGAGAGTGGAGCCCTCAAGCCTCAAGCGAAGCCGGGAGCCTCACACTTATGCTTTCATAATGCTCCCTTGGCGGCTCGGGCAATGGACACATCCAGCAGAGGGTGTGGGTGCTGTCTTCTGCTTAAAGCCCCACTCCAGCCAATGTTTAACTACTGCCTGTTTAACAGCTAACATTCTGTCTGAAACACAGAATGGGACTGTGGTTAAAGACCATGTAAAGTGAATTCAGACACTTTCTTCTAAACACATTAAATAAATAAAATTAAATAGGTCATAAATGTATTTCTAAAAAAGGTGTAAAAAGCATTTCAACCATTTAGATTTGAATTGTGGAGCTAGGCTTCACTAACTGTGTTTCAACATTTCTTTGTTCAGGATTTAGTGAGCAGGTCTGAAAAGCACCGCCACGTTAGCATAAATCCGCCCCTGCTGCTGTAGAGGTATAAATACATTCAGCACACACTACTACTACTACAGTTAGCCAGTTAGCTGAATTAGCTGCCGAGCTAGCCGCCAAGTTAGCCGCCAAGCTAGCTGCCAAGTTAGCCGCCGAGTTAGCTGCCGAGCTAGTAGCAGAAAGCTCTCAGACTTAGCGTCCATGTTTCGGGTAGAGGTGGTGACACATGGTAGGGAGCGGGGTTTCAGTGAACTCGGTGGGCACTCCCACAGTGTTTGGTAGCAGAGAAAGAGGCTGATTTTTACACAACTTTGAAGCCTAATTTCATATATTTGGTGATTTTTTTAATCATTCAAATTTGGCAGGGTGGTTAACAACACACTTTTCTGTGGTATGTCAAACTCAGAACACAAATTTATTCTTACTTTACATGGACTTTAATAATCGGATGTAACCATTACCATGGCAACCAGATTGCATATTATAGCATAATCTGCCCATTTACTACAGACACACTAAATTAATTATAGAGCAGGTTACATGTCAACAGGGATATGTGAAATCAGACAATCAATGCTCTCATAGCTCTGAAACAGCTAAACCAATCACAGTTAACCATGTGACAACACCATTCATCTGCAGCCAAAGACAGATGGAGCCATTTTTAGTGTTAGTTACTATAATAACATTTTTTTAAGTAAAGAAATTGATTTGGTGAAGCTGTTTCTCGTATCTTGTTGTGGATAATATACAGGATATAGTGATAATATAAGTATTATATAAATTGAGTTTGTCAGGCTTTGTGTATTTTTTAAGTACTGCGGTCTCTCAGGTCCCTGAAGTAGCCTACCTGCTGTGAGCTCTGAGCTTGGTTTAGTACTTAAAGCCAGTGAACAGGATCAGTTTCTCACAGTTTGAATCAACTGGACTGATTCAGTGTAGTTTTTGCTCTTTTGTTTGTTTTTGGACCTCCATCTCAATCTCAACAAGACTACCAAAATAAAGAAAACATGAAGAAAACAACTGCCCAAGGCACAGAAGTGTGTGTGTGTATATTTGTGTGTATCTGCTTCCTTTACAATAACAACCATCACCTTTCCTGAACTATGCTATATTCCCAAAAACTTCCTGTCTCATCCTGCCAGCCAATAACTGTCATGGGAATTCTTACAGTTACAGACCAAGACACATCTGCTCCAATCATGTTGTAGTGGTAGCTGTGTTAGTTTGCATGGATTTATTTATTTATATGGCTTGTTCTTTGTACTTGTCTTTTTTTTGGGGAAACAGTGTCAGTGAAGATTAGACACTCAACTGTCACTTAACACACTTTTTCCGTTTTCACTTACATTTCAGCTAGATATATAGCTATATATAAATATATAGAAAGTATGCATCTTCCTGCTAATACCCTTCATCATGTTTATTGTGACCATCGTTTCTATATCAGTGATGTATCATCATCACCTTCTAAGAGTCAGACACTGAGGTCCAGCTTGAGTGCATACATCATTTATAACATAGTAACAATAATGATTACTGATGATACTAGGACTGTGTTCAGCTTAAACAGCCTCAAAACAACACTAATAGACTTCATTATAAAGACTTATATCATTCATTAGTACATTAAACAAGTGGGAAACAAGAAATGAAGGACTTTTAGCACTGATGTATGTCAGCTGTGAATACATGTGCACCACTGTCTCTTCATGATGCAGACCCTTGACCTGATTTAAAACCTATTTTCTCAATTAGAATCTTATTTGAGTGATGGAGTCCTGCCTCTCTGTGCTCTGAGTAGTTACTGAAAAACGTTGACAGTTTTTTATCACATGAAAAAAAGAAGTTGGTTTCTTCTCAGAGTTGAATAATAAAAGTGTATTGACATTGTGACTGGCAGTGCTATCTGTGTACTAGAACAAACAAAACAAAAAAAGTGAAGCAATTGTTCATTAGCATCATTAGTCTCATGGTTAAAGATTTTTAATATTTCAACTTTTAATAGCAAGCAACGAGAGCTGTGAACACACTCATTAAAAATATTAGAAATGCAGTGTTTGTTCATTTAGCTGCAGCTTTGTTTTAAATCATTCATTTTTTTAGTTGTATTTATGCCCAGTTTGAGTGCTAACAGTAGAGAAACACCACAATTACTCCATATACAGTATGTATCTATTATGGCTTAAATATTTGGCAAGGTAAAACAGAATTGTTGTGCCTACAGTGCAACTAAGGTAATAAAAGCAAAGCCTCACAGCTACATAGTCTCAGTTGAGTTTATTATTACTTACAAGCATCTTGCATTAGTTTTATGCTGGAGGGCACAAGTAAAAACATTCCAAAGAATTCAGTGTGATATGATACAATAGCAGAGCCGTGATGATTTTAAATTCCAGACAGCTATTAGCAGAAATATTTGTTTTGTAGGGAGTGCCTGCAAAGCTGCATTGCTTTCATAGTTTTATCACTGTGAGCAGTGCGGGAGTGCTGAGTGAGTAAAGCAGGAGACAAATCCAGTGCATACAGGTAGAGTTTAGCACTGAAGCAGTTTAACTAATATATTTGAAATGATTAGTCAATAAAATAGTTATTCAACTTGTCAATTAAACTGCTTCAGCACTAATAGTATAGTAGTAATAGTATATGTATGTAGTACAGCATTAATAGTATAGTAGTAATAGTATATGTATGTAGTACAGCATTAATAGTATAGTAGTAATAATATATCTATGTAGTACATCCACTACCAAAGTATAAAGTAGTTTCTGACAGTTTAAGGGACCTGAACTAAAGCTACAGCTGGACCACTGATATATATATATATATATTTAACTCCACCTGTGCTACTGGAGTCACACGCCCAGGTGATGCAATTCAGTACATGACTGATGAGGGCAAGACCAGAAAGTAAGGTCAGCAGAGGACTCTGATCACAACAATGGCAAAAGAAACTCACACAGCTTTCCTGCAACAACCCTAATTTACATGCTGTCTCCATGATACTCCACAGTGAGGGAGGGGTAAGCACTGCTTTTTCACTTTCCCCACCCAAACTTAATCCGATCACAAACTCACTTCTCTAAATGAAAGCCTGCTACAGATTTTTCTGTCCTGGCTGATGTTCCTTTCATTCTCAGTGGAAAATGCAATAATTTTAGTTTCAGCACTTGTAGCTCCAGTTGAATAAAGGAAGCTTTTCCTGATGGTGGTCTGAATTATTTTATTGGTATTGCTAATTTCACATTAGCTTATAGCATTTAGCTTCATTTTACGTACAAATTAACTTAAAATAGAAATGTAAACTTTCAACTGGACTAATCAATAACTCTCACCTTAACTCCATGCAATTATTTTCCTTTTGCTCCGCATGCTTTTTACCATGAATTTATGGTCAGTGACCCCTCTTTCTGCTCGCCAAAACTCTTTCAAAATAAAATACATCTGCTTGACAGGAAACGTCAAAATAAAAAAACCTAAAACAGTAAATTGTAAATAAAAGTAGTACGTATATGTTGATCTTTACAGCACTAAGATGTGTTTTGGGAACATTTCCAGTGAGAAATGTGCAGTGACAAAATAGAAATGTTTTATTGTGGAAACTAAATACACTGCATTTTCCACTGAGATTAAATGAACGTCAGTCATTTTTTTGTGTGTGTTTTGCAGACAGAAACTTGACGGCCATGTGACCTGGACGCATGCCAATAATAAAATAATGTAGGAATCTGACCATTTTAAAGCCAATATTGTGAAATGAATACATTTTATGCGGTTTCACATCACCAGGTTGCAAATTATGATACTTATTTGACAGTAGCAATGATTTTCAGTCGAATGATATTTACTGCAGCCTTTACATAGACAAAGGTATAAATGGGTTAGGGTATACAGTTATATACAGCAGCTCCACTCCTGCTTTTACAGTATCGGTTACAACAGTGAGTATGAAGCATTGAGGGTGACTGTGTGAGATAATGACCACATTATCTACATAAACTGTATGTTGTAACAGCTTTTACAGGACTGCAGACTCCTCCATGTCTGGACTGTAAAAAGCAAACTGCTGTGTAGTCCTGGAGTACTGAGGGTCACTGTATTGATTAGTGGACATATTGACTCCACTTACAGTCAAGTCATCTCATCAAGACACCTGTCAGCTTTTTGACAGCTCTATTAATTAAGAAGCTGTAGATCTAAGCAGTTGTGACATGCCATATTTACAACAGGAAACCGATATCAATCAGAAATCAGAGGAGAGAGGGGCCTGATCATTAAAGCACATTCTGCCCCCTCATTTATAATGCATAATTTAAAAAAAAATTGAACTTTGCACAAGACATAAAAGACTCTTGCAATGACTGTTGAGATGTCACAGTGAAGGTCATAGCAGTCTATTTTTATGCAGAATGACTTTGCTCCTCAATCTCAATGTGGATCGCTGGTTTACATGACAGCCTCATCCTCCCCAGAAAAGACAGGCATATGTAGGGCTACACCCCCCCTCCCTTTATCAGGGGAAGAGGGGTTGCATCTATCACCATCAGGCCTGTCAGGAGGAGAGCAGGAGCGTGGCACGATGGCTCCCCCCCGTCACCCACTGAGTCAGCCGATGCAACAACAAGCCAAACAAGATAACACTGCACTCATACATATGTGGTGCAGTGATAACACAGTGGAGGAAAAGGGTGGTGCATAGCTAGTGGAGGGATAAAGTCAATCCAATCTTACCAAATATAAATCAATGTAATATATCAATAAACCAATCAAATGAAAGACAGGGAGAAACATTAATTAAATCAATAAGAGCTCTAAAGAAATATTTCAACTGTATTCTGATTCTGTTTCATACTTATAGACCGTGTAAACTGAATTCAGATTTCAGTGTTCAGGATTTAGTGGGAGGGTCTGAAAATCACTGCTGCGTTAGCATAAACCCGCCCCTGCTGCTGTAGAGGTATAAATACATTTAGCACACTACTACTACTACTACAGTCTGCTGTTAGCCAGTTAGCTGAGTTAGCCGCCAAGCTAGCTGCCGAGTTAGCCACTGAGCTAACTGCTGAGTTAGCAGTATCCACCCCTGTATGTATGTAGTATCCATGTTTCTGGTAGAAGTGGTGACTTTGATTGACAGGTGACACTTGGTAGGGGGCGGGGTATCAGTGAACTCGGTGGGCACTCCGACAGCGTTTGGTAGCAGAGAAAGAGGCTGAGTTTTACACAACTTTGAAGCCTAATTTCATATATTTGGTGATTTTTTAATCATTCAAATTTGGCAGGGTGGTTAACAACACACTTTTCTGTGGTATGTCAAACTCAGAACACATATTTATTTTACTTTACAAAGACTTTAAAGTTCAGGACTCAGAAGCCCACATGCTTACACCTGTCACATTAACTACATTATCAACTTATTGGACACTGATGTGATTATCTACATCATCATATATATATGGAATTATCATATGATACATGGACATGATCTTGATCATTTTTTGACCTCAGTATTTCCACACTTCACATTAGCAGCTAAGAGGCTATTCATGTCACATTGGCTAAGCTAGTAGTGTCCTCCATTCCTCACTGTGTACATCCTGAGTGGAGACTGTAGAAGAATTAAAGGTAAATAACTCTGTCCTCAACCATAATGACAGTCTGTGTTTATACAGTGTAACTCCCACTCTCCAATCCCAGCCCCCACCCCTGTTGTATACAATTATATTATCATTATATCAGTGGTATAAAATGATCTTCAAATGACAATAATATTGTTTAACGCAACTATTTCTGAGACAATATAAACAATGTGTGTGACTGTTTGTTTGTTTGTCACTTTGTTCAATCGTAGTTAGCTCTGCTTTTATTGTGTTCTGCTTCTGTCACTCTGTATTTTGTATTTGTTGTTATATACTGTCATGTCTTATAAACAGTGTTTTAAATATGTTTTTTTGATTTTAAGCTGCCAACTCACACATGGCCAGGGACAACAGATGAAAACTAGCCATTGTGCTAATTCTGGCATATTTACAGTGATGGTTAACTGTAACCCTGACGATTAAACTAATAAAACACAATACAATAAAATTGGCACTAAATACAAAGTAGTTTTACAAATGAATTTAGAGGTAACTGTTTCCAATTTTGAAGACAAAGGCTGGATGAAGAGTTAAAGTATGTGTATAACAAATTTCATAGCAATCCTTCCAATATTTGGCAAGAAAAATCACTCAAAACCACATCACGCTGGTTCCAGATAAAAAGGAAGTCATAAGGATTCATCATCTGGGTACCACAAACATCTGTGTAAAATTGCCTTGCAATCCATCTAATAGTTTAAATATTTCAGTCTGAACCAAAGTGGTAAATAATTGGATCTTTTTAAGTCTCTAAGTGATTTGAATTATTCAAGAGGAAACACTTACTCCAATGAACAAGTCACAAGTAGTTTTATTTCCAGGGGTCACAGTAGAAAAAGGCTGGAGAACACTAGACTAAATGTTTCATCCATTCATTTAATAAATGATCAAAGTAGGAATCAATAATGAAAATAATCCCACAGTGATCTCAGTAACTTCATGCACACATGTCATCCACCTACTGCCTCCTCAGCCTCTTCACCACAGACTTTGATGCTATATTACACTCCTAGTCATCTCAGTGAGGGGATTCAGGGGTCAGGGGATGAACACTACTAATGCTTCATCTAGCAGAGTGTGTGTGTGTGTGTGTGTGTGTGTGTGTGTGTGTGTGTGTGTGTTAACATACAGTTTCATGAAGCAATATTTAAAGAAATCCATGAATTGTGCATGTTTCAGACAGTCTTGGCACAGAGGAATAAAAGTGAGAAAAAAAAATAGAAAAATCTGATGAATGAGATTTGTGTTAATTGTCTAAAGCCTCACTTTGAGTGAATATGAGTAAATTAGCAGAAGCTTGTGGATGCACTTCATATAAAGTATACTGCTGGACTGCTATTAAACAATAATGCTAAACCATCTGTGGAAAATCAAAGAAAGCTTTCATTTATCACACACTTCAATCAGCTCTAAATTCAACTATTAAAAAAAAGGGATTCAAAGACAACGGGAGAGAGAGAGAATAGTGCTTTTGCTCATTTTAAAGTGTATTGTGTGTAACTGTGGTTAAAATGAAGGTGGATTGTGAATGATGTCAATTAATAGACAGAGACCGATAAAAGCAAACTCTCTTTTGGATCCTTTGTTACTTTCCTGGCAGCTAAAGTCGATAAAGTAAGAAACACATTTGACCTCTTCATCTTAAAGTAGAAAAGATCTACTTGAATAATCAGAAGTGCTTTTCATTACTTTTCCAACAGGGTGTTTACAGCTGGCATTATGCTTGACCAGGATATATGGACAGTGAGAGTCTTGAAACATTGACTATATACTCTAGTTGGGTATAAAGTAGAGAATATTTGTATCCAGTGTTTTTATTCTTAGTCTATTCATTTTTAATTCCTAGCTCATGGAGTTTCCAGTTTCTTTTTCTTTTCTTTTGTGTACTTTAGTGTAGTGTGTTTTTTTTTGTCTCAGTGGTATCTTTGTACCACACTGATTCCACTTTAGATGTGATGTCACTCCAAATACTCAAAGCCATGCTAATGATAGCAATAGTTTGACCTCATTGGCTATGGTAGTTTATTTCTGCTATGTGATAGGCTGTTAGATCTATCCATATGTCCAAAATGTATAATAAATGGTTGTCGATGTACATTTTATTGTGATCCCATGTTAACATCATTGTATCACTCAGCCCTAATTCTATTCTATTGTATTCTATTCTATTCTATTCTATTCTATTCTATTCTGATCAAATACATCATTGTTCATTTTGTTGATGAATTATTTTCATCATAGTTTTCATCAATTACCTTTTTTTCTTGCGAAAAAGAGACAATAAATAAAAACTAAAGCCAGAGGACAGAAGCTATGACGAAATGTGTTGACGCTTTCGTCAATGAATAAAAACAAGACAAAAATGTTTGCCAGGGATGAGATCCAATCAGAAAGTATACAGACGAGTTAGGAAGAGGTGGGATGACTTGGGAAGAGATCCAATCAGAACAAATCGCTTTTTGAACCACGCATTTGATCTACCCCCGGAAAAAATGAGATACCCTTTACACTTTATTATATCTAAGTTGACTAAATCTACTGTAGATTTAGTAGAATCTTATGAGATTTAGTCCATTAAAACTAGACTAGAACAATATAATTTTCTTGTTGCACCAGCCATAGGACTGTATGATAGTAGATATATGAAGAAGATTCATCTATCTGATGATCGTTAAAGCTGAACACAGTGTGTATGGGTGAGTACATATTCATAAAAGATCATCTGATAACCATGGTAACACCTAATGGTCAGCTGGTACAGAGTCTATCAGGGTGTACAACAGTTAAAACAGAGTTCTACTTGAACTGTAAGTCAGTGAAATGTAGTAAGCTCTATTATTATACATATTATACATTATTTATGACATTTGATGGATGGACAGTATTGACTTGTCTCTTTTTTAACACCAGTGACAATAAGTGAACACATCAGGTTCAGTGAAGTGCTGATTAATCTGTTGTTTGTCACAGCAGTTTGAATTTCCCCAAGTAGGTCCATGGTGATACAGGATGACATCACCAAAACTGACCAATCGGTTATCAATCATTAGGACCTGTCAGTCATATGCCTCTTGGTTTGTTCGTAAAAAAGGAACAATGCTTAAAGTTAAAGTTAATAAGGTGACATGTATTTGAAGTCTTTTCATGCGTTCCATTGAAGTCAGTGCACATGTAGCTTCTTTAAACTTATTTTCAGATTAGCGTCAACAATGTTTTAGACTTATCATCTAATTGACCTCAGCCTTGATACTTCAGCTGGATCAATTGAGTTGTGAGAATGAACAGAACAAAAAGAAAGGACGGATAGAGAATCAATGAGACAAAAAGAAAAAAATTGAAGGGACAGCGATTGCTGAATGGCTTCATTGTATCCCATTGATGAATTCCACTCTACAACCTATAAAAGAGTATTCAGCAGATCTGTTGAGGTCTAAATCCCCCTCTGCCTTAGTGTACTCTTAAAAGCTTTCCTTTATTGTGTCTTAGTCAGGCCTTTCTCCACTTCAAGTCCAAAGTCCACAGAGATAAGAGCTGCAGTCATTCAGACAAAGTGGAGGGAGGAGGTGCAGGTGGAGGTGTCGGGGGTAGAGGTGGGGGTTATTCTCAACTGCAAACACTACAAGCTGGACTAAATAAAGCTGGAAGCTACAAGTGCACTGAGCAAGCAAGTGACAGTTATAGCAGTTACAAAAATGCAATAAGAGGAAGTGACTAATGAGATCATCACATGAAGCAGCTGCTACTGCTATACCTGACTTTCTACATACGGGTTGACTTTAATAACGGCCATAAAATGTTTCATATCATTTCATTATATATTTCATTTATATTTAGTTTGGACAGAAAAAGGTTAAGAAATTTGCTCATGTGTAAAAAACATGTTTTTTTCATATTCTACAAATATAGACACTGAGTGAAAGGTGTCAGTTATGTCATATTTCTGGTATGAATATCAATATGACTGTTTGCAACATTTTTACTGAGAACCACACGGCTCACGCAGAGAGAACAGGTGTCACGCTGTATGTGTAGAAGATGCCTGAGCCGTGCTGCTCATCTAAACTGTTAACATGGACACCCAAATGAAAAGCAACAAGTTTAGCGGTGCACACATGCTGTGCAGGTAGGCAGTGTGGCATATAAAAGGAAAATAAACTAGACATTAAAGTCCATGTTAAGTAAGAATAAATATGTGTTCTGAGTTTGACATACCACAGAAAAGTGTGTTGTTAACCACCCTGCCAAATTTGAATGATTAAGAAAATCACCAAATATATGAAATTAGGCTTCAAAGTTGGGTAAAAATAAGTCTCTTTCTCTGCTCCCAAACACTGTCGGAGTGCCCGCCGAGTCTGCTGAAACCCCGCCCCCCACCAAGTGTCACCTGTCAATCAAAGTCACCACCTCTACCAGAAACATGGACGCTACGTCTGAGAGCTTTCTGCGGCTAACTCAGCTGCCAGCTCGACAGCTAACTCAGCGGCTAACTTGCTAACTGTAGACTGTAGTAGTAGTAGTGTGTGCTGAATGTATTTATATCTCTACAGCAGCAGGGGCGGGTTTATGTAATGATTTTCAGACCCGCCCACTAAATCCTGAACACAGAAATGTTGAAACACAGTTTGTGAAGCCTAGCTCCACAATTCAAATCTAAATGGTTGAAATGCTTTTTACACCTTTTTTAGAAACACATTTATGACCTATTTAATGTGTTTAGAAGAAAATGTTTGAATTCACTTTACATGGTCTTTAATTAGATTTTTGCAGTAATACTTGAGGAGAAATAACAAAACGCTAAACATTATATGTTCATGTGGGAAGGACGAGAGAGAGATGAGAAGTAAAATTAATAGAAACTATGGAATAATTGAGCTGTGAGAATTTAAGCACTTAGCCAGCAAGGTCACTTTACTGTAGTGTAATTACAAGCTGAGTACTCAGGGAAAGATTTTAGTAAGTATCTGTGGCTATTCTATCAGTTATGAAAACATTAAATTCACCAAGGTAACAGCTGAGATGTAGAAACGCAGCAGAACTGTTAAAAGTGATCCAACAGGGAAAGAAGATGTTTTATTTAGAGGTAAAACAGGACAGTAAACACAGTGGAGATGTGGTTAGAAGCTGTCTGATCACCTGACTGCTCGGGTTTATGTCAAATATGATATATATTTACGCAAATTTATAGAAAGAAAAAAACTCATTAATTCATATTATCATCTGTCTGAGCCACTGCACTGCATAGGGTTAGGAGTGAGGTATAAAGTTCTGCTGGTCTAGACCAAGTTCAGGGTTTTGGGTTCTGAGGTTCTGGATTTGGTTATTTTATAGCTTAGACATTCTCTGTCAATTTCTCTGCTTCTACAGTAGCAAATCATGTATTATCATCAGGCCAGCACGGAATCTGTGTGTGCAGGTTTCCACAGATTTCCCACCTATAAAGATGCTGCCAGTAAAACTCAAAATGTGATTAATCCTGTGTCCCTGTGTTAATTGCTTATTATCTCTAATGTAGCCGAAAATCAGTCATTTACATTACTATGTCATTTGGTCATAATGTGTCTGAGGCATTTACAAAAGTTCACCCAATCAAACGTGACTTTGTGCGAGTAGCTGAATGCACTGGACATATAAAACCACACATCACTATTTATGGCTCATAGTAGATAACAGAGCAATATGGAGAGAGATTAGAAGAGTTATCTGTTTTATATCAGTGGCAAAAACTTTGTTTCCATGTCCAGAACAATGTGACTGAGCTCTAATTCATTTAAAACAATATTTATTATCTTAAATATTACCTATAATATTATCTATCACAAAAAAAACGCTCAGGAGAATTCTGCTGATTTTTATTCTGGATCACTGCTGAAAACTAAAAAAAAGAAATCTAGAGATCCAGTTTTGGTCCGGCTATAAGTACAAACTCCAAAGTGTAGCCTGTGTAACATTAGATAGCTCACAGTCAGTAATGGATTAAATACGGTATAAATATAGGTGTGGAGGGGTGGGGGGGATTCGGCAGCACCAGTCAGTTTGGGACTCAGAGGCTGGATTAATACTAACATAAGTGAAATGCCAACAACCTCAGAGAGAGCCGAGCCACACAGTGTGGTTGTTAGAAGCATTATGTGCAGGTTAACCTGTGATGTAAGAAGAGAGACAAGCCCACAGTGGAAACCCAACCAAACCAATCCCGTCACGTCTCTCCCTGCAAGTCCCACAATGCTCCTCTGCAGATTCTCATTAGTCCTCCTCATGACTCTGTGGAGACCGAGAAGATGCTACACAGGCTATTTGTCGACGGGGTTATTCATTTACAGATGGCAGCCAGAGAGATGCTGGCTGTCAGCTGGCAGCCACAGCACACATGAGGAGCAACCTTCAGAGAGCTCTGATACATTAATGCGGAGAGATGAAACGCAGCGATCATCCATCACCAATCGTTTCAGTCGTTTCATTAATCCACGCGTCTGATATCTATACACCCTGATCAATTACAGTACACACACACCTCCTCATTCACCACAGCCTCTGAGGTTTGCTCTGATCATGCAACAATGAAAGCAATGCAAACCTCTAAATATTAATATGTATGATGACTTTGTAAATATAACAGTGTATATATAACAGTGCAATGTATTTTTTCATGACACTAATGAAACAACATAGAAACGGCCTGAATCACTCTTCTTCTCTAAAGTCACATTCTGTCTACCTCGGAAGTTGGAAGTCTGAGCTGGGAATGACATCATCCAGTTCAAGAAGTCAGAAAACCAGTTCTACCCATCGTAATAAACAGGATATTACTACAACTTTCACAGTGTTGATGTACAGCCAGCCTGGATTCTGAGGTAGGTGTTAGTGAGGTTCTTCCAACCTTCTGAGTCAGAAAAAATCAGGAGGCATTCTAGTTGAAACCTCTGACTGGGAATTCAATCAAAATGATATTAGAAAATAATTTTGGAGGATACAATTAAACAGTACAACCCTGTAAAGGTCCATTTATGCTCAACGTACGTATGCGTATCCGTCCTTTTCAAACGATGTTACCGTCACTGCTCACATACTTCCATGCGTCCTTTACGTTGGCATAGATGTTAACCAATACATCCACCAGGGGGCAACACTGAGTCAAAAGTTTATGACAACAACAAACTCAAAAACAAACATGGTGACTGTGGAGGAGATATTGATAATGTTCCTCTTGCATAAAAGACAAAAACGATATGTTTAAAGTTTCTAACCAACTCACACAACCTTTCCTCAAAAAGTTCCACCATTGTTATTTCTTCTTCATGTCTCACTAGTGCTACGTATCGAGTAGTGACAGCAACACTGCCCCCCTCCCCCACCCAACACAGATGCAGTGTTTCATCCTCTGTTACTGCTACACACCCATGTATGTAATGTTCATTTTCACCACTGATTTTGATTTAGTGTTTCATTATTTTTATTACTTTAACATAAATATATATTTGATATTTATTGTTCAGTTTAAACTAGTTTTTATCGACTTCAAAGAGATGATTCAGGCTGGTTTTCATCAGTGAAACTTTAGACTAAAATGTTGAAGACAGTCTGTCTGCAGGCTTCTAGCTGGGGCTGAGCTGGACAATAAATAAATAAATGAATAGAAAATCTAATAAAACACACAAGATGTTACTTCTGCTGTCATGAACAAAGACCACAGAACTATATCTGCTGTCACTGCATATACATGTTGTTATTGACCACGATTCTGTCAAGGCAGTATTATCAGTATCCTATGAATTATTAACCCTCACATACTGTTCATACTCTGACTCATAATTAGTCTCTACATTAAATCACATTCATAAATTCCCCATCAGCCATTAATAAATGATTCATTTTATGGAAAAAATACATTCACAATCACTATTTGATGATCCAGGAGAATATTTTATAGAATATCATGAACGTGTTTGAATGCTGATTGTTGAACAATGTTATAAATACAGATCAAATTTGTACATTTGCATATATAAAAATGTGTATCTGCTGACCAAAAATAAAAAAATGGATGCATTTTATTTCCATTTTTGTATATTTGGGATCACATTAGGAAATTCTATTCAAAAGAAATGTTCATATAGTGTTTTTACAGCTCTTAAATGTAAAAATGGGTCATATTTGACCCGAACAGTAAGGGTTAAAATGTAGCAATCTGTAAACATGGCATGTAAAGTGATTGAATCTGCCACTATAACGATACATATTGCTATAGGCTATCAACATAGCAATAGTATTTAAATATTGAATGTATTGATTTTTTCTGTAAACAAACATAGTGATTATCACTGTTGTTGTGATATTTATTGATTAATTCAGAAACACATACAAACAAATGCTGTTTATAGCTTGAAGCCTCTCCTCAGCTCTGCACTGAGTGATGTCTCAGTCATACACTATAGAACTATGATCAGGAGAATCTAATATGCAAAGACGTTGAAGATTTGCTTGTTATATTTAAAGATATATGTATATATATATATATATATATATGTGTATAATGAATGTATAAAGACTGGACAATAGTTAAGTTGATTTACAGTAACCACTAACAATAGAGAGTGAAGAGCAGCTGGACCAGATGTGTCACCATCCACTTTAAAGCTCTGCACTGAACAATCAGAGTCCATATGCACAAACAGTCTCTGCCTGCTTCCCATGCTCCACCACGGAGCAGAGGATTACAGAGCCCTGTCACTCTGACCCCTGCGGGGCTTATATGTGACATCAACATCAGTTTTAGACCAAGAAGACCCGACAGAGTCAGCTGAAGAAGCTCCACCTGCTGCGCTGTTGATCCAGTTCTTCATCGTGCCATCATCCAGTCCATCCTCACATCATCATCAACAGTGCAGACTGTCAGTCATCAACAATCAAACTGGACATTCAGAGGCTGCAGCAGATGTAACCCCCCCCCCCCCCCGCGCCTCTCTCGCTCCCTGATCAACTTCACCCCTCCAGGGCTAGGCGGAGTGCAAGCAAGATCATCTCCAACCCCTCCCTCCTCCCCAACACCCCCCAACCCCCCACCAAACCCTGGACACAGACTCTTTGAACTTGTTCCCTCAGGAAAAAGATTGAGATCCATGAAAACCTCCAACAAGCAGACACACATCAGCGTGTTGCGCTGAACTGTAATCATCTCCCATCCCTCTGTTAATCCCTGCACTCATCACTTTCATATATCTCATCAAAGTGCTATTAACATCGTACATTCCATTCAACCTCCACTGTTTCATTTAATTAACGTCACTTAATTAAAGTCATATAATGTTATATTTCATTTTTGTACAGTCAATATTTCATTTCAAGTTTTATATCCTTTAAAAAAAAACTAATTTAGACATTTTAATTTAGTGGCACTTTATTTCATTATTATCAAACACACATGAAAGACTAAAAGTAATGTTGACTGAAAGTTACATTAGCATACATTAGCATTAGCTTTGCTCTGATGTAGGTCAGTGTGTTGGCCTGCAGGTTTGCACAGCTGGAATTGGTTCATGTGTTCATAGATCCATCTTTAATGATGATTTAGATGGCTGAGGGTCAACCTTAATCTAACACTCATCAAACCCAAATGGAATCTAAAGATTGATTTTTTTTTTCAGTGGTGATCCAAAATGAAAATCAGCAGAATTCTGTGGAGTGTTTTTTTTTGCTTGTAATTTGTAAGATGAATAAGCAATTCCACAGAGACACAGAATTAAAAGTGGGAAAAAAGTCATTTTCATTTCACCAGGTCTGAACATTCTGAGTTTTACTAGCAGCATCTTTATTGATTAAAAATCTGCTGAGGTCTATCTTTATGTGTGTGTGTGTGTGTGTGTGTGTGTGTGTGTGTGTGTGTGCACCAGTTACTTCTATTTTCTAACCCTAACCCTAACCCTTTATCAATTTCTTTTTATGCATTTAGTCCATAAACCAATTTTTTTCCCTTTAAAGAAATGATAGCTTTCTGCTCATTAGTGCAACAGGTAAATCAGCTAAATCACCTCTGGGGTGCAGTATTAATAATCAGAAGCTATGGTGTGCATGTGGTCCAGTGGTTAAGAGTGCATACAGTATACGCAGTGGACCCTGGTTCCTTTCTTCATGTCACCCCCCCCCCCCCCCCTTCCTGTCTCTCTATTGTCAAATAAAGGCATTTATGCCAGAAAAAATGTGTGTGTGATCCTACAGTAGAATAAGACACTGCATTAAAACCAATATGTGCTCATTTGTGCTTCAATCCATCTTTCATACCATGTTTAAATATTGAAACATTTTGTCATAATTCTCATTTCTG